>NC_052616.1:20617932-20862887 GCF_016545825.1 Eucalyptus grandis
TGCTTGTCACTTGACTATTCAGACATTTCCATGTTTAGATTCCAACTACTCTGTGTGTTTGAACCATTGCTCCAATGGTGATTGGATTGAAGATAGTTTCAAAAATGAGATTGAAAGGGGCTGAATAAGGCACTGGAACACCTGAAGGAGAAGTCCCCTGCCAAAACAAAACAAGACTTTGCAGTGAGGAAGAGAAAAGGCAAGGAGCCCATGAGCGCACCAATTAAGAAGATGAGAAACCTTATCTTGCAAGATGAAGAGGAAGATGAGGACGACATTACTCTCTCCACCTTTGCCTTAAGAAATCTATAGAGCTTTGTTATTTTTTAGCAGCCAGAGGACAAAGAGAACAGAGAAGAGAGAAGAGAAGGAAGTGAAGGAAGAAGAGAAGTAGAAACAGAAAGAGAAAGAAGGAAAGAAAGAGAAGTAGAAGAAGGCAGGGAAACTCAAGAAGAAGAGAGTCAAGATGACTCTTTTGAGCCAACATATGTTGTATCCTTGTTAGAGGATTCGGAAAAGACTTGGAGTGGAACTGTAGGAGAAGACCAAGAAAAGCATCACTTGGGTGCTGGAGCAAAGTAAGAACAAGAAGATGAATTTTTCTCTCCACCCGAAGGAACAGAGACAGGGGGAGCTGCTAAAAAATGAGGTACATTTTCACCTATTTTTACTAGTGATGTTAGTAGATCTCTAGCAGATCCAGAGGATGTCTATGCCTCTCAATATCCTGAAGCAGATATTGAAGAATCCACTCCCAATCCTAGTGATCGAACTGCTGATGTTCTCTCACATCTCAATACTTCTGGAATTGATTTGGCCGGACCTAGTGCTACAATAGAACCAATAGTAGACTTTCAAAGGCTACTAGAAATCCTTTTGGATTTGAAGGCTCAGCAATATAGTATGGAGTGTGAGATCAAGTATCTCAAAACAGCTTTCCAGTCCACTTCAGACTCTTTACATGAACAAATACAAGCTCTGAAGCTTCAAGTGCAAAAAACTGCAAAGGGTGAGGATATTGAGCAACTGAAGGAGACTCTGAGGAAGCTGAATGAGACTTTCAAGTCTATTGGGGATTTCCAAATCGTTCGCATTCCCAAACAGCCTTGATTTTATCCAATTTTTTTCAAATCTTTCTCCACTTTTTGCTGTTGACAAAAAGGGGGAGAATGTGTGCAGATTTTATCTTTTTGATGATTGGTACTTTGAACTTAGTACTTTTGTTTTTATTGGTTTGGACTTTGGATTAACTCTGACTTTGGACTTACTTTTTATTGTTGTTTTGAACTTTTTGACGCCTGCAGCAACTTAGTTTGTGATACTGATTTTGGCTGGATAGTTATTTGTTTTATTCTATTCAGGACTAACATGTTTTCGGTGGTTGCAAAATTGATGCTATCCAGGTCCTAATCAACTTATTTTTATAAGATATCATGTATTGCTTAAGTGTTGTTTTGCAGGTCAAAAGTTTTCAAATCTGCAGGAAAGTTTTGTCACCATAAAAAAAAGGGGGAGATTGTTGGAGAAAACTTCTTTACTATTTTGAAGTTGACAAAACATTTCCGAAGTCTAATCTGAAGACTCCAGACTCAAGTGTCATAGTATGAAGATTTCTAGACTCTATCGTCAAAGTCTTAAGACCGCTAGACTTTAATTTCAAAATCTACCTTCACTGACAGTTTCCAAACCGAAGAATAAAGACTTATCTAGATGTAGAATTAACTTTAAGAATTCAATTCGTATGGTTTATGGATGACCTTATGGCTGGATGTAGCACCTACTTGATTGATTATCTTTATTAGAATCAATTCCGATAATCAAATCTTTTGAAAGGCGAAACAAACTTGGAAGGTTCTACTTATGGAAACTAAGATCTTGATTGTATGGGCGAACAGGATTGACGGGCTTTCATCACAACTCATTTAACGACTCGAGATCACCTTGATTGATTCTGTCCAACAGGTAGATTGGAAGAATTCCTTTGGAAAGTGCCAACGGTCGTGAAGGTATGAAGGAGTATATAAGGAGGACTCGCTAGTTGCGTGAAAAAAAAAATTCAAAGTCTGAAGCTTTCTAGTTCCTTGCTATTTCATTCACTGAGCTCAAAGTTGTAAACAAAAGAGAGAAACTCTTAGTGAGACTTCGTGAGAGACCAGTAGAGACTCTTCACTGTGAAGTCCAACCAATAGGTTGTCAACGCAGGATAGTGGACGTAAGCTTGGTTTAAGCGGAACCACTATAAACCTTGTGTTTCTATTCTCTTCCTTGAACTACTTACTTTTATTCGTAGCCTTACTTAATTGCTTAAAGCCAAATGCGTTTATAGTCTATTATCTTTTAAAGGCAATTTATTTCTTCTGAATTTTACAAAAATCTTTTTACACTTATTCACCCCCTCTAGGTATTCGTACTAGCACTTTCACATTCAACATTCATGCACTTTACACACATTGACGTCTCAACAATATCATGGCATCCCACACTACCATGCTATCAGACCATGCGGCGCAATATAATATAGTCATGCGCTCATGCCATGCAATATTCCGGACCTGCTCATATATCAATCTCAAATCACAAGTGTGCCGACTATAGCATCACTTCTCTAAATATGTATTCATGCACTCATGCACTTTTCACATAACTATGTCCAGATTATTACGGCCACTCATGACCCAAGGCCAACCCGAAGGTTCGTAGTCATTCAACGTAACCGAGCATCGTCTCGCCTCATCAAGCATGGCAACATCCCATGTAAACGCATCAGGACAGCATTCCTGTAAGGAGCATCATTCCGAAATCCATCCGCAAACGGCATCCCGTTGACTTGAGGGCATCCGAACTTAATTAGGCATTGTCCCACGTAAACACATTAGGATGGGTTTACTACCCCACGTAAACGCATCAGGGTCTTTAGGTGATCACACGAGCATACCACTCAAGTCCATTGTTTTCTTTTTCATTAGCCAAGTATGAATGCCTGAATGGCATGCTAGACGGAGTGTATCTCATGATCAATTGAAACTACATCAATAAAGTATTCCGAGCACGAAATGAGAGTCTGTGATTTGACACGACACATTGAGCACCGACCTAAGTTCAATCCGAATCGGGAATAATATGCCTCAAAATCACACCAAGACCAAGAAAGAACCAATCCGTCGTGACATGATCACCAGTCAAGTAACAAACTTAGCTCGGGAACGATACAACTCAATATCACACTGAGGCAAGAAGAACTGACCCATTGTGACATGATCACCGATTTAGTATCAAACTTGGTTTGGGAATAATACGCCTCAATATTGCCAATCCAAGAGAGACTTGACCCGACATGCTTCCACGCACGTCTAATAACCATCATATATCCCGTCTCGGAGGCTTGGAGTGTTCTCAAGCATCGACCATGGACAATGAACATATGTGCAAAGACTATTTTCAATGAACACATATAAAACATTGCCATCAATCCCAAACAACGTCACATAGAATGAGCACATCCAATAACATCACAAGTCGCATTCAATGACAATATCATATCGAATGACCTTAGCATATTATCTTTCAAAATAGTCTTTCATTACTTATAATTATAGAATGCTATGAATGCTTGCCCTTTTCAACTTTGGAATTGCATAAGCATATAACATCTTTAAAAACTAGCATTCAACAACCATATACACTTTAGAAATTCACAACATAAAGAACACTTATCATTTCCAAAAGAAGGGATTGCATAAGCATCTACAATCTTTAAAATTAGGCTTTAGTAAACACATATCACATTAAAAGCCACAACATAATACGCACTTATCAAAATCAAGATAGGTTATCGCATCCAATGATAACTTATAACTATAGCTTATCACATCTTATTATAATCTATCACAATAGCTAATTACTTCTAAAGATGGCCTATCACAATAATTAATCACATCTAACCATCACTTATCGCGATAACTTATCGCATCCACTTATCACCTATCGTGATAGATTATCACCACTACTTATCACTTTAATCCACTTATCACATAATCTAATCACCATTAACCATAGACCAATCCTAACTCTACTCCAAAGCGCAATTACCGCCCTAATCAAGGGTTAGGAAGCTACTCACTTCCAAAACTAGGCCACGACAAGCGATGGCAAGGCTCACGGCATGGTGGCGGCTCTTGGTGAAGCTCCACAAGGCGCTATGGTGGCTGATCGGCAGTTGGTAGCCCACGGCAAGGTTAGAACAGCCAAGGAACAACAGCACACGGCTTGAGGGAGGTCCAGCAATGACTTGGGACTTGCGGCCAACACGCGGGAAGGACAGCACGGCGAGATCTCTCGACAGGGGTAGCCCAGCAAGCTAAATGGGGGATGGTGGCTCACGGCCACCACAACCAAGGGGGAAAAGAGAGAGAAATGGGTTTGAGATGAGGGAGAGTGATGGAGGAAATTCGTCCAAATGAGGGATAAAGAGAGAAAGTGAGAGAAATGATGGACAAAGGGGAAAACTTGGGGCAGAAGTTGGCCATTCAATGCCCCTTGACTTCTTGTTTGGGGAGCAAGAACACATCTTGGCCCTCCATTCTAACTTGGGGAGCAAGAATAAATCATATCCCTCCATCTTGCCACAAAAGTCAAAGCCTTCTAGAAGCTAGGTTACTATTCATGCGCACTATTCACGTAGGTTACTATTCACGCACATGGGCCAGGTCCAAGATGGCCCAATTGTCTTAATGGGCTTGTTCTTGGGCTTGATAAACTTGGGCTTGGGCTTAGTTAATCCAATTTGGGCTTAAACAAGCTTAATGGGCCTTAAAAGGTGAGATAGCTAGTACGAGTACCTAGAGGGGGTGAATAGGTATAAAAAAAAAATTCTCGATGTTTGCACGATATTTAAACAATTAGAGACTTTGCAACAGTTGAAAATTCAATCGCAAGACTGAGTAAGGGAAAGAGAGAATTGAACACTCGCGATTTATAGTGGTTCGGCTTGATTCAAGCCTACGTCCACTCTTTCGCACCGACCGATTGGCTGGATTCCACTATGATCAAAGAGATGTTACGGTGTTGATCTTCCTTGATTTCTAGGTGTAGATGATCTACCACACTTGCTCAAGGCGTCACCAAGTATAAACACTCTCGCATACAATTTCGCTCGCCTCAACTAACAATCAAAGGATCTTCGACTCTGGAATTTTTCTATCGATCACACACTTAAAACAACTAGAACGTCTTCCTTTTATACTCCTTCATGCCATCATAGCCGTTGGCACTTACCAAAGGAATTCCTCCAATCTACCCGTTGGACGGAATCAATCAAGAAGATCATCCGAGCTATATAAGGAATCGATGATAGCCCATCAATCTGTTCGCCCATACAATCGGGATCTCGGTTTCAAGAATAGAATAATCCAAGATTATTTCGTCGACCATCGGATCTTCAATCGTTCTTAGATAAGATATAAAGAATCCGAAATGATTATCCAACCAAAGAATCTATCCCGAGGATAGGATCAAATCCTCAATCATAAACCTCGACTTTGGATTTCCTTCAACACCGGATTAGAAAGACCGTCGGTGAGAATAACTTTGAGTCTTGAGTCTTGAGTCTTGAGTCTTGAGTCTTGAGATAACGAGTCTTGAGACTATAAAGTCTTGAGACTTTAACTATCGATATCCGAGACTTAGACGATAGAAATGTTTTGTCGGCTTCAAAATATTCGGAAAGATTTCTCCAACAATCTCCCCTTTTTGATGGTGACAAAACTTTCTTGAAGATTTGAACAACTTTGACCTGCAAAAACATTTCTCAAGCAATATGGCTAACTCATAAAGATTAATAAACAACCAGACTTTCTGCATCCACAGCAAATTGGTTAGTCTTTCATGAGTAATACCATGTAACAATACTTGATATAAATGCAACCAAATAAGCATCAAAATCCACAACCAATTCAGTCTAACACTCAAGTTCAAGTTCTCAAGTCATACTCAAAAATAAACATAACCACAAAAAGTCAAATAAATAATGTTTGTTCAAATTGGTTCTCCCCCTTTTTGTCATCATTAAAAAGAGGGTGAGAAAGGAGTCATGTCTGCTTGGGAATGCGCACGATCTGGAAATCCCCAATGGACTGGACTACTCCTTCGAGCTTCTTCGATCTTCTCGCGGATGAGCTACCTCTTCTCTCTTGGCATTGGCTTGAAGTTGTAGAGAGAGGTCTTTGTATTTTTCTTCAGAGATCAAGATGCTTGTCCAAAGATGCTTCAAGACTTGGATTTCACAATCCGAATATATATCTGGTTACGCATTTCCGAAGAATATTCATGATACTACGAAGATCTACGTAATCATCCGTCTATGTACCGGCATTGGCTTTCTCGGATGGTGTGTGTGCGACGATGGCGCTTCCGAACGGTCTTGCAGATTTGGAATTGTCGTATCATCTTCTTCGCAATTGAGAGACCCGAGCTTCTTCTGGGTCTTACGGAGATTTTCTTTGATCTTCGGCAGCATGAGGTGGAGACCTCTCTTGCTCGCTAACTCCCCCTGTCTCTAGGACATCGAAAGGGGAAGAGTGATGATCAATCTCTTGATTTCCCTTCTCTCATTTATCAGCAGACCGATCTTTTACTTCTTCTTTTTCTTCCTCAACTTCTTTCTCCTTCTCTCTCTCGTTCTTCTTCTTCTCTCGCTCTTTGAAGTTACGTCGAATAAGACACGTAACGTCTTGTTCTTGTCGGTCTTTGGAATAGTGGGATCTTCATCATCTTCATCTTCATCCTCATCCTCCAGGATAAGAGTTCTTTTCCTCTTTTCGAAGAAGCACTAAATGCCTTCTTTCCTTTTCCTTTTGAAGCGATCGACTTTGGAGATTTCACTTTGAATTTCTCCATTGCCTTAGAAAGTTCTTGCGGACGCATCTTCATTAACATTTTCAACCCTACCACCATCTTATCACACGGTCGAACACAAAAAGTATGTGGCGTTCAATATTCGGATGTCGAAGATCTTGGTCACCCAGACCGGATAAGGCAATTGTCCTTTGTCTTTTGACACGGTTACGTACATATGGAAAAGAATAGTGTGCGGGAGAGAGAACTTCCGTCTGAGTTGATCGCATACATCAACTTTGCTTCAGAAAGAGACACAGAAGTCTTTGAAGTAGACTTAGGTCTTAGACAATTGATCACAATCTTGTGAAGCACAATGTTGATAGCGTTCATTCTGGAATAGATAATTTTCTTATCTACATCCCTATCTTTGACAAGATCCAGAGTAGTTCGAGCAGGTGAGACTTTAATTGGGAGATAGCGTCCCCGTTCAACTCCAACTATGTCTCGCCAACATATTCACATCTACCACATAGACTTTGTCTCGAACATCAATGAAATTCTATTCGCATCCAAAAAGCTAAGATTTGAATAGAAATAAGCGTCGATGATCATACCCGTCGTAGAGTCGGAGCGAGAAAGTCTCAAGTTGAAGCAAATTCAACTTCTCTCTTAGGTTCAAGTTGATGGAATCCGGGAAGTCAAAATCGACACTTCTAGGGTTGATTACCCCTCTTTTCAACAGACCGTAATACACTTTTTCTTGATCCTTGGATTTAAACAAATCCATCCGATTTCCTTTCGCCTTTGCCGCCACACCCATTCTAGGTTCAAATTCAAGGAACATTTTGTCATCATCATTCGCGTCAATCAGATTTTGTCTGGCATACGAGGATCTCTTGGAATGTTCGCAAGAGCTTCCTCTCGCTTTTCCTTTTGGGGCAATTCCCCATTCCTCCATTTTCTTCAGAAAAGATACTCATTCCCATAATTTTTGTCCTTAAGGAAGTCATCTATGTAGTTCAATGGAGTACTGTGCTTTTCAATGCACAATAAAGTTTATACAAAAAGGAAGGCTTTTGAACTCTTACCGGGTCGGCATCCTCGATTATCTCTTCTTCCAGTTATGACTTTCACTTTGTGGGGCGGGAGATGCTGAATGACGTGGAGGAGAGCGAATCGGACTTTGTCGCCGACTGTCTAAGTCTTCTTCCTCGGTGAGATCGAAATGAGTCGGTCCCTTCTTCATTCTTTGTGGTCCCCCTGTTCGCGATTCTTGATGATTTCCTTGAAGACGACATCTTTCTTTGTCTATTGGAGGATTCCTTCACTTGCTTTCCCAAGAAAAATGACCACTTTCTCGACGATGAACAAAGAGTAGAAACAAGATAGAGAGAAGAGTGCTTTTTAGGGTTTTGAAGATTTGGGGAAAAAACTGTATATATAACTTAGTTTTTGAAAAGGGAAGTTCAATCGGTGCAATGGAAAGTGAACGATTACTTCTTTTCAAAATCTATAACTGCCAAAATTATTAAACAAAAGATCGTACCTTTTCGACTAAATGACAATTAGTACCTTTTAGAAGAAATACAACTTACGTCTTTATCCACGAATGTCCGAGTCTCGGGACTTAGAGTCTAAGAGATCGAGTCTTTAGAGTTGGTGAGTCTCTAGACTTTAACTTCTTCAAGCTTCAAAATGTTGAGTCTTGAGCGGATAAAGTCAAACGATTCTTCTCCAAAGGCTTTGTGAATATGTCTCGCTAGTTGACTTTTTGAATCAACAAATTGAATCGAGATTTCTCCATTTTGAATATGATCTCTAATAAAGTGATGTCGAATCTCAATATGCTTTGCTCTTGAATGAAGGATTGGATTTTTGGTGAGATTTATAGCACCGGTGTTGTCACATCTGATTTACGTGCATGAGTCTTCAATGCCAAAGTCTTGTAGCTGTTGTTTTATCCATAGAATTTGCGAACAGCAGCTTCCAAGAGCTACATACTCGCTTCGTTGTTGAAAGAGCTACGGTGCTTTGTTTCCTCGAGAACCAAGACACCGTTCTGTTTCCAAGTAGTTGACAAGTTCCAGAAGTGCTCTTTCTATCGATTACGCAACCGGCCGGATCGCATCTCGAGTATCCTAGAAGATTAAAGTCTCCCTTCTTTGGATACCAAAGACCGATGCTTGAAGATGAAGCAACGTATTTGATAATTCGTTTCACGGCACCGAGATGTGATTCTCTAGGATCTGATTGAAACCTAGCACGAGATACAAACACTAAACAAAATATCGGGTCTAGAAACAAAGATAAAGAAGTGAACCGATCATGCTTCGTACAGCTTTTGATCTATTTTCTTCCCTTCTTCATCCTTGTCTATCTTCGAGAACATGACATTGGTATGTCGATCTTTTTGCATTTTTCCAATCCAAACCTTTTGACAAGATCATTCGCATATTTTTCTTGATGGATGAAAGTTCCTTCCTTCATTTGTTTCACTTGGAGTCCAAGAAAGAATGTTAATTCTCCCATCATACTCATTTCAAATTCATCCTGCATAGACTTAGAAAATTTCTTGCAAAGACTTTCATTAGAAGATCCAAAAATAATGTCATCAACATATATTTGAACAAGTAAAAGTTTTTGTTTTCCTTTTTGATAAACAAAGTAGTATCTACTTTACCTTTGACAAAACCATTTTGTAATAAAAACTTACTTAATCTGGCGTACCAAGCTCGAGGTGCTTGCTTTAGACCATACAGCCTTTTTCGGTCCGAAGACGAGTCCGGCTTCTTTGGGTCTTCAAATCCGAGGCGGTTGTTCCACATAAACTTCCTCATGGATAAATCCATTTAGGAAAGCACTTTTGACGTCCATTTGGAATAACCTGAAATTTTTGTAACAAGCAAACGCAAGTAATAGACGAATAGCTTCTAACCTTGCAACGGGTGCGTAAGTCTCGTCATAGTCTATTCCTTCTTCTTGCGTATACCCTTTGGCCACGAGCCTTGCTTTGTTTCGTACGACTTTTCCTTTTTTTGTTCATTTTGTTCTGAATACCCATTTGGTTCCAATAATGTTTTACCTTTTGGTTTAGATGTCAATTCCCGGACATCATTGATGTTGAACTGTCTAAGCTCTTCTTGCATAGCTTCGATCCAGCTTTCATCGATAAAGCTTCTTCTAAGCTTTTTGGTTCAATTTCGTAGATGAGAGCCACAAAGCACTAGATTCTTCATGCCTTTTTGATCTCGGTGCGGATTCCTTCATTAAGTTCGCCAATAATAAGATCTTTGGGATGACTGGATTTGTGTTTCCGGTTGCCGGTTGATGATCTCTTTCTTTATTTGATTCTCCATGAGCGTCTTGATGATGGACTTCCGAGAATACGAGATGCTTCTTGAGATGTAGACATTTGAAGATCTAGAGCGGATTCAGTCTCATCGTGCCGAGTCCTGGGCTGGATTCATCTTGCACCGAGTCTTGGAATTTGACATTCATTGATTCTTCCACGATCGGCTTTTTTATTGTAGACTCGTAGGCTTTGCTTGATGTAGAATATCCAAGGAAGATGCCTTCATCCGATCTTTCTTCAAACTTACCAACTCGATCATTTGCATTTTTCAAAATAAAGCATTTGCAACCGAACACATGAAAGTATGAAACAATAGGCTTCTTACCTTTGAACAATTCATAGGGGGTTTTATCAAGAATAGGTCTTAAAAAGACTCTATTTATAATATAGCAAGCTTGAAACGACTTCACCCAAAATCGTGAAGAAATTTTACTTTCAATTAAAAGTGTTCTAGCCATTTCTTGAAGAGATCTATTCTTTCTTTCCACAACTCCATTTTGCTCGGAGTATACGGAGAGGAGAACATGTGATTAACACCAGATTTATCACGAGAATCTCGTAAAATCTTGATTTTCAAATTCACTTCCATGATCTGTTCTTATACTAGAAATAGCACATCCTTTTTCATTTTGAACCTTTTTAGCAAACTTTTCAAAGTACGAAAAGGTTTCGATTTGTTTGCTAGAAAATATACCCGGTAAAACGAGAGTAATCATCTACAATTACTAGACAATATTTCTTACCTCCAATGCTCGGGTTCTTGTTGGTCCGAAGAGATCCATATGAAGCAACTGTATTACATGATTAGTAGATACATGATTTATTTGTTTAAATGAATTTCTTACCGCTTTCCCCGAATGCATGGAGTACATAAGTCGACTTTTGGTATGGCGGTTTAGGTAGACCTCTAACAAGCTGCTTTGAAGAGATTTTGGCTAATTGCTTCTTGTTGATATGGCCAAGCTTTCTATGCCATAGAATTGCTTCATCTTGAATTGAAATTAAGCATTGTTCTTCATTTGGCTTTACATCAAGGAGGTAGATGTTTCCATGCCTTCGACCCATGAAAGACTCGAGTCGAATCTTTGCTAATTCCAAACAAATGCCTTCTTGAAAGAAGATCTTGTAACCAGTATCACACAATTGGCTAATGCTGAGTAGATTGTAGTTGAGTCCTTCCACTAGAGAGACATTGCTTATTGTGAGATTTCCAATTTTCGCAATTCCGAATCCCACAATACTTCCTTTGCTATTTCCTCCGAATGAAACTTTTCCACCATTCACTTTAATAAGCTTTATGAAACACTCGAGTCTCCCGTCATGTGTCTTGAACATCCGCTGTCAAGATACCACTTTACCTTCTTTTTGACAGAGACCCGCATTCAAAAAGAGTCTCAAGCTTTCTTTGGTACCCAAATTTTCTTGGGTCCTTTCGTGTTAGTAGGATAAGCATTATTAGGCCATACTCTCTTCACGTGGCTTCCAAACCATAGGACACTCTTTTTCAAAATGATCCCGACCGTACACTTAGAACACCTTAAAGCATTTCGACCTACGGGCTTTACAAAGACTTTTTGAAATGATTTTTATAAGCCTCTCTCGATGGTCTTTTCTTAATTCTTTCTTTTACTTTTGGAAAATCAATCAAAGGGATTGTTTCTTCTGTCATACCTAGACCCGACTTATTAAAGTAAGGTCTTTGGATTGAAAGAACTTTTTCAAGTTTTTCGGACCCTATTGAAAATTTCTTTGAAATATTTGATAAATCAGTTTTTAAGAAAGCATTTTCTTTTGAAAGATTGTCTTCACTCTCTTTAAGAGTAGAAACATTCAAGTCTAAATTTTTTACCTTTTCTTCTAAAATGATTTCCTTTTGTTTTAAAAATGAGTTTTCCTTTTTAAGTTCGGAAATCCTTTTAAGAGAAGTCTTAAGACTAAAACATAACTCATTAATATATTTAGAGACTTTGATGTGGATTTTATAATTACTTACCTCAAATTCACTGTCCGAGTCCGATCCGAGTCTGAGTCTGATTGCGCCATTAGACACAGGTTGGCATATTCCTCATCACTCTCTTCACACTCTGTATCGCTCCAGGTTTCGGCTTTAAGAGCTTTTCGAAATTTCTCAGCTTTTCCTCTTTTCTTTTTCAGAAGAGGACAGTTGGGTCTGATGTGTCCCTTCTTTTTACATTCGAAGCAAACTACTTCTTTGTTTGGTTCCTCATCATCAACGTACTTGGTCTCTGTCTCGAGAATTTTGTTTCCTTGGGATAAACCTTCTGCCTTTTCTATTCAGTTTTCTGAATCTTCTTATCATGAGGGCGAGCTCCTCATCATTCATATCATCTTCGGAAATCTGCATCATCGAATCATCATTTGATTTTAGTGCAATAGATTTCTTACCTCTTGGATCTTCGTCTTCATTAATTCGTTCCACTTCGTAAGACCGAAGAGTTCCAATCAGTTAGTCTACGAGATAATGGCATGATTCTTTGCGTCTCTCTTATTGAAGTCTTTATATGATTCCAATCCTTGGAGAGTCCACGTAGAAGCTTGTTCACCTTCATGGGATCAGAAATTTTTTGTCCTTGGTTCTCAAGACCATTGACAATATCCGTAAAACGACTAAACATGTCGGTTATAGATTCTCCTGGTTTCATTTTGAAGGATTCATATTGACCAAGAAGAATGTTAATTCTGGTCTCCTTCACTCGACTGTTCCTTCATAAGTGATATGTAACCTGTCCCAGACTTCTTTTGCTGTGACACAAGAAGATATTCTGTTATATTCGATTGGTGACAAAGCACAATATAAAGAATAAATTGCTTTAGCATCAAGTGCTTGTCTCTTGTTTATTTCTTCTTGAGACATTCCGCTGGTTTCAACGGTTTCTTTTCCTCTTTCGGTGTTTGATGCAGCAAATAGTGATTCCTTTTCCACTACGTCCCATTCCAGAGGATCCTTTGATCGTAGGAAAGCTTTCATCTTGTTCTTCCGGATGTTGTAATCCTTTCCATCGAAGTAGGGAGGTCTGGTATTGCTTTGCCCCTCCATCGCCCCTGGTGCTAGCATACTAGCCATGGATCTTTTACTCAAGTAAAACACTTCAAACAAAGTAAGAACACAGGCTCGATACCAATTGAGATAGCTAGTACGAGTACCTAGAGGGGGTGAATAGGTATACAAAAAAATTTCTCGATGTTTGCACGATATTTAAACAATTAGAGACTTTGCAACAGTTGAAAATTCAATCGCAAGACTGAGTAAGGGAAAGAGAGAATTGAACACTCGCCTTTATAGTGGTTCGGCTTGATTCAAGCCTACGTCCACTCTTTTTCGCACCGACAGCCGATTGGCTGGATTCCACTATGATCAAAGAGATGTTACAAAGTGTTGATCTTCCTTGATTTCTAGGTGTAGATGATCTACCACACTTGCTCAAGGCGTCACCAAGTATAAACACTCTCGGTATACAATTTCGCTCGCTCAACTAACAATCAAAGGATCTTCGAGACTGGGAATTTTTCTATCGATCACACACTTAAAACAACTAGAACGTCTTCCTTTTATACTCCTTCATGCCATCATAGCCGTTGGCACTTACCAAAGGAATTCCTCCAATCTACCCGTTGGACGGAATCAATCAAGAAGATCATCCGAGCTATATAAGGAATTCGATGATAGCCCATCAATCTGTTCGCCCATACAATCGGGATCTCGGTTTCCAAGAATAGAATAATCCAAGATTATTTCGTCGACCATCGGATCTTCAATCGTTCTTAGATAAGATATAAAGAATCCGAAATGATTATCCAACCAAAGAATCTATCCCGAGAGGATAGGATCAAATCCTCAATCATAAACCTCGACTTTGGATTTCCTTCAACACCGGATTAGAAAGACTGTCGGTGAGAATAACTTTGAGTCTTGAGTCTTGAGTCTTGAGTCTTGAGTCTTGAGATAACGAGTCTTGAGACTATAAAGTCTTGAGACTTTAACTATCGATATCCGGACTTAGACTGATAGAAATGTTTTGTCGGCTTCAAAATATTCTGGAAAGATTTCTCCAACAAAAGGCAAAACTGTAATTTCCACCTACTTGGGCCCTTGTGAACGAATTTTAAAGGGAACGTGGTCCATTGGGCCTTTCCAAATTCGTGGGCCCCCTTTGGGCTTCCAATTTTTGGCCCAATTCCACTTATCCAAAATTCGAGGTTTACCGATAAATAAGGAATTTGATTAAGTAATGTCCATTGGTTGTCTCTCGATCCTTTATGAATCCAACGGGCAGCCTTTAGGAGTTTTGTGAGTTCAACCCATGGTTGATTTGACATCAATCCATGGTTAAGCCCTTTTTCAATTCATGGATGATCTTCAGTTGTCATCTAATTGAGGGGTCAATTGCTCGTTCCAAGGTACACGATCATTTGGAATTGGTTTAGGGTCATTCGTAATTAATATAGTAATCGTATGGAATCACCCGCAATCCAATTATATACGATTATCAAATCGATCTATAACCATTCCTAGATCGGATTGAAACAGCTTAAGTTTATCCCTCATCGATCCTTATGATCGAATTGTCAATCCATGGTTAAGTTCTCTGGTCGTGTGCATCGAAATGCTAAATTGCCTTTCCCAATCGGTTTAAGACTCTTGAATGGTTCACAAACCAATTCAAAGTCTAATTCTACTAATTGCGGATCAACATCATATTATAAAATGTGCCGGAAACGATTCTTGGTTCATGGCTTGGGTCACATGCTTAGGCCATCGTGACTTGATGTCGATTCCAAGCCGAGCGAACCTTGACATCGTCTCGGGACGTGAACACACTCAAACATGCAAACATGAGCAAACACACAAAAGAACATTACAACATACACACGGTTTACACGAGTGAGCACACTACTAAACTCGACGATATAGGCTATTGCCCCAGCCAAAAGTTAGAGATTCTACTTACCTACAATAAACCTCGAGCTAAGACACGAACTACGAAGGAAGGGTGGCTTACTTTGAAGGCCAAGAGAGAGAGACATGAGGTGGAGGCATTCAAGGAAATGGAGGGTGGAGAAAATGGGAGCAAAGTGAGGAAAATGAAGAGAGCTTCTCATATTTATAGCCTTGGAGCCATCATTACCATGCCAAGCAATCAATTCCAATGTTTCCAAGTGCCCCCACCTAAATTCCTAGGGTGGCAAGGCTATGGGTCTAATAATTAAAGCCTAAATAATGAGTTGGAATGCTAAAATGCCTAAATTGGCAACCTAAGTTGATAGGCATCATCAATGATGACCCGCTTTTCACTTTTCCATTAGTCCACATATACCCCGCATTAAATGTGCATTTAATGAAATTTGACAATAATAATGCCAAAATTACCAACTCGACAAATTCTAGAATTTTCGATCATTAATGAGGGCCCGTTTATCGCTCTCCAATTGGTCCATGTGGATGCCACTTTTCTAGAATATCCAAGATATTTTGGACCACAATCATGACCTTTGAAAAGTCAAGGGACACCTCACCTTCTTCAAGAAGAAATTCTAGAGTTTTCTTTCTACTTTCCTTTCCTTCTTTAAGAAGGCAAATTTTCCTTCCTCAATAAGGCAATCTAGAAAAGTCTATCATCCAAGTTGATTCCGAGGCTGAAGAAGAAATCATTAGGTACACCTCAAAATACCGAATCACATATGTTGACGCCTAAATTTTGGCTAAGTATTTTAAATTAAATTGCATAAGAAAATTAGGGACCAATTCGACCCTAACAAAAATGATTTTTGCCTCAATTAGGTTTTATTTTTATTTTTTGCATCATTTTCCTATTTTAATTCCTTTATTAAATATATATATTAAATTAAAAAAAAAAAAAAAGAAAAGCAACTCGTTGGGGCTGGGCCTTCGCGCCCAACCCCTTTTTCTTCCTTCCCCCGGCAAGGGCCCAAGGCCCAACCTTTTCTTTCCCAAGCCTGGCCCCCCTTCTCATTGTCTTCTTCCTCCTCGTCTTTGCAATACGCGCAGATGAGACAGACGCGCACGATGCCGGATGCAGGAGGAGACGGCGACGCACATGGAGCGGCATAGACGATGGGGACTCGCCTTCAATGTAAAGTAGAGCACGCAAATGGGGGGCTGAGGCGACACCGGTTCGACCGACAAGGGGAGATCGGTCGGTGTACCAAAGACTGCTGGTCGGAGCCTCTATCCACTGGTTCCCCCTCGCCTATAAATAGGGCTTCCGACGGAGGCCAAATGGAGAGGCTTGAGAGAGATCGAAGGCAGCAAGCTCCAAGAAACCTCCCCTGAGAGACTTCAGGGGAGGCTTGAGAGCGAGCAAGCCAAGATCTAAGAGAGAAACTGGAGGAGAGGGGCTGAGTGAGAGAGATCTAGGAGTGAGTCGAGAGAGAGGGCGGAGAAGGCGCAATTCCAAATCCGAGGAAGAGAGAAAGAGGAGCCACGAGATGGATCCCTGCTACGGCATCACCTATTGCCGCCCTGTCGACTGGTTGCGACCCCTATTAGGTTGAGCTCGCCGGCCCGACGCCAACTGTGGTCGTTCCTTCCTGACGCAGTTCCGTTTCTCAACGTCACCGAGCTTCAGCCACTAATGACGCTTGCTCGCGCCACCACCAGCCCGAATCGTCGCCATTTGCGACCTCTCGCCTGAGCCACGACGACCGAACTCATCACTTGTCACACCCTGAACCTCGAGCGTGCACACATCCCTCGGTGATCGATCAAATTGCGACGTTCTCAAGACTTGTCACTGACCCATTCATTTTATGCACATGCGGAAGCAAAATAACAATCTCTAGACACAAACAAACATGTGATAGAAAAGCTGGACAACAAATTAACACAAAACATACTTTATAAACAATACAGGTTTATATACAGTCAAGCCAACCTAAGGTTTATGTACAGGAGTCTAGATCAAAAAGAGCAACTAAGCCACCTAAGCTTCGGACTCTTCAGTCATGGGCTCTGGGTCCTCCATGACACCATCAGGGGTGTCGATATCCATAGGAGGCCCTATTTCCCATTGCCCCGTCTCGACGAAAGGCCTGTCAAAACCTTGTATGGGACCCTCCCATACCTGGTTAGGAAAGTTAATGAACCACGCTTTGAATCAATGAGGTACCTATTGAGGTAGGCCCTCCTCGACTCAAACCGTGGACTCAACTAGCTCACGGGTCAGGTCGGTCCCGGGAATAGGGAAATAGGAATGCTTAAAGTCCATCTCCTGCGGGACCCTATAACATACCTAACGTACCTCCATCTAAGGACTTGAAAAGAATTTAAACCATGACGGGGTGAGACAGAGTCTCAGCGAGTCCACACCCTAAACATCAATTAGGATGAAAATTCACCTGCAGGCAGCCTATGCATACACCATATAAGACTTACCTCACCTCAGTTTCTCCCTGCACATTAGTACAGTTTATATAACATATGCATACACAACAGGTGTAAATCATTAATTGGAACATCTCATGACATATATCAATTAATTACAAGGGACCCGATTATAAGGCCAAATCGTTATGACACGTCACATTCCGTGCCACACAATTTTGCCTCACAATTAGGCACTGTTATTTCAATCACTCAAGCGTTCCAATTACTTACGACCCAATGGTCACAGCCAACTCAACAGTCGGTGGTTATCCGGTATAACCGGGCATCATCCCGCTTCGTCGGGCATGGCAACGTCTATATCTAGACGGCATTCTCGAATGAGCATCGGCCCAGCCTCCACTGCGACAAGAATCCTTTGACATGGGGCATTTCCAAAGGAGCATCGTCCATCGTAAACGCATCATGACGAATTCTAATAGCGATCGCACGCACATCCAATCTCGGCCAAGGGCATCATGCTTTGCACTCAAATGCCTCAATTTCAAATAATGTACTTGGCCTATTTTCTTCATATTAAAAACACCCGGTAAAATAATTGTGCATGGACATACAGTCAGATCGATCCACAAAGCGTGATACTCTCCCATTTAAAAATTCCATGATTTGATATAATACTTAAAATATTTTTGGCATCAAAAACTGACACCCGGTATTTTTCTAATTAAATACCAAAAATCCATATATTTGAAATAATAATTAAAAATCATCATTCGGCACTCAATTGCGTAAATTAGCAATCAATTGCACAAACCAATACAACCATGATGATCAGCACGAAATTCTGACAACCGGCTATCCCAATATAATTTACGCTAATTAATAAATAATTAAATAAATTGTAAAATATTTAAATTAAAACACTTAATTAAATTAACATAAGCTAATCTAACTAATCTACTTAGGCTAATTAAACTAATTGACTAAGCTAAGAGCATTAGCTAATTAATCTAACTAAGCCACCTAACTAACCACCTAATAACTAATTAGCCTAATTAACCAATCCTAACTTAGTTATATAAACTAATTACCAATAATCCCTAATTAGCCCAACTAAACCACCCTTAAGTGCAATTAGCCCCCTAATTAGAGTTTAGGGGTTAACTCACCGGCTTAGTAAGCTAATGGGCTCACAGTCACAAAGACAACGGCGCGACGGCGACCAAAACCTGGGCCTATGGCGACACCAAAGGAGGTTTGGAAGGGGCTAAAAAAGCCCACAAGGCTCATGGGTCCATCTGGGAGGACTGGTTCTGCTTGGGCTGAGCTGGGCTGGACGAGCTGGACCAAGGGGCTGGTCGAGCTCGGCTTGATGGCCTAGACCGAGCTAAGGTTGAATGGAGCTGGACGGGGGTAGGCGGATGGTCGACGACGGCGGCGAGCTAACTGCTGTTGGCCAAGCGAACGACCAAACAAGCGCAGGGACGGCAGCGATGGCAGCGACGGGCGAGCTGGCTAAGCTCGGACGGTCAAGCAAGCGACTAGGCGGCAGCTACGACGTGGGCTAGCTGTTCAACGAGGGGCTGGAGCTAGTTGGTTTAGTTTTACAACAATGAAAGGAAAATGAAGAAGATGAAGTGCAGAAGAAGAAGAAGTGTTCTGCAGGGGAGGGGGAAGGCTGGTCGACCAAAGGGAAGGAGAGAGGGGGAACAAGAGGGGGACAATGGCCTTGAAAGTCTTGCAACAAGCCAATGGGAGGCCACAACAAATATCTAGCTACTTGAGTGCAACCAACAAAGTCTTCAGCCCTTATCTTCAACCAACTTGATCGATAGGTCACCCAAAGGCCAATTTTCTCACAAATCGTCACCAATTAAAGCCAAATTGAAGGCCAAAATTCAGCAGCCCCTACGAATTTGCTGAATTTCTTCTTCAATTTCCCACAAAGCAACTTCAATTTGATGGCCCAACATGCCATGGCAGCAGCCTAAACCAATTTCCCTTCAATCCCTCACAAACCAACTCACTTTGGTAGCAAAAATTGCCAATTAAAATGCCCATCCGAATTTCCTTGAATTTAATTGGTCAATTTTGATTTTCCGCCAAAATTCCGGGCTCGCTGAAAATTCTTCAAATGATGCGACGAGGTCCGAAAAATAAATCGTGACACGCTCGAACTTTCGATTCCTGAAACCGAGTTCAATTTCGTGGTTAATTTCGATCGGACACGATTTAAGGTGGAGATTGTCAAATATATGTCTCGAGTTTGAGCCCGATAGACGAAACCTAACTTGAGATTGATTGTTATTTGTGGAGATTTGAATATTCCAAATCAGATATTTTAAGGATGTTCTAAATCGAGTTATCGTTCAAGAAGCGGAGGTCTCCTAATGTGTGTTGGAGTGCGTGGCTGAAATTGGAAAGTTTATCTGCAACTTTGAATTTGATATTGACTTGGTCAATGTGACAGACTAAGAAATCAACAAAAAGAGGAAAGTGCAGTTCGGTTGTTTCCTTCTCCAACTGGAGATATTGACTTCTACTAGGATTCGGTCAAGATTCTCATCAAGTATATGGGCTGTTCTTTCTGCTTTAAAACCGTGTGGTTACGCCGTTGCTTTTATGCCTTGAGTGCTTTAGACAGAAGTGCAAAGCGTGTTATTCGTGCTATCCATATCTGGAGAAAGAGCGTAAAGTCTTGAAGCGTCATGGTGATCGAGTGCTTGGCGTGGATTATTTCTCCGTGGAATTACACCAATAATTTTAGTGCTGAAGTCAATTAAATCTTGTGGTAAGATTTGCATGTAATTGCTGAGATTGAGAGATTATTTTGTAAAGAATTTCGAGGTTAAACACTGCGTGTGTTATTGGGTATAATTAGGATTTGGGAAACACCGTAAGTATTTGAGTGACTCCAGTGTGTATTTTTGTTGTATCACTTGATCTATAGTGAATTTGTTACTGCTCTCCTCGTGGATGTAGGTCTCTATGACCGAACCACGTATATCTCGTGTCTGATATATTTTCCTGTTATGTTTATATTATTGTTCGATCACTCGCTTTTTGCAATAGACACAATAGAGAAAAGATCAATAGAAGCAATGATTGCCCTCCTTAAGTTAGAAGATAATAGTGTCAATTGGAGGATTTGGAACAGCATGTCTATCGCCGATGGTACAATTTGACTAATTATGTATCAATCAGTTGCAAAGGTCGGCGGGATTAAGAATATTGTATGAAGTTCTGAAGATGAAATTGGAGAGACAGGACGCGAGATGAAAAGGAAAATTGACTTTTCATTAAGACTCCATTCATTTCATGAAAAATATTTTTCATAATTTTCAGTGTTTGGAAGGTAGAAAATAAGTGGTTAAAGAAAATATTTTCCCATCAATGAAATCATTTTCCAATCTTTTTTGCTTGCCCTAACGTCTCTCTTCATTTTCTCCTCTTTCTCACGCGTACTACCCTCCTTTTCCCATCTTTCTTGCGCAACTTAGGGCTTCTTCATCTAGTCCTCTTCTCCAAAGCCACTCCTCTGCTGCTATCTCGTGCTTCGTCTTGTCCCACAGAGATGTGATTGCCAATCTGGCAAGGCTCAAGCCTTGCCGATTAGGCGAGAATCGAGCTCACCAGTCTTAGGTGAGCTCAACCTCGCCAGATCTAGTGAGGTGGAGCCTCCCCCGAGGTTGGCGAGGCTCGACTCGTTGGAGGCCAATCGCCATGGCCAACAATTGGTTGAAGAAGAAGAAAAAAGAAGAGGAAAGAAAAGAAAAATAAAAATAATTAAAATTTTGATTTTTTATTAAAAACAATACAAAATATTATTAAAAGGAGTGCATAAAGGAAAATTAAATGAGATTTTCCATACCGAAAAACTGAAAATATTTTCTAGCTCATTTTCACGTTTCAGCCTAACATTGGAAAATATTGTTATTTTCCTAAAAAATGACTTCTTAAAAACCGTTTTCCAGAGTTATCATAATTTCTGCGAAATGAATGGAACCTAGGAACACGAGTTAATTACAAGACGTTGACCATGAAAACAAAGGTAAACATTGGATTGCATCAAACAAAGGTACGGCCCAGTACATTGGACTACATGAAATGAGGGTGCTACCTAAGTAAATGGACGAAGCTGCGCAAGCTGTTTGCCCTAGTATGTTGGCGTTTTTCACAACAAATACCTAAGTACATGAAATTAAAGTGCTACCTAAGTACGTAAGGGACAGACGTGGACAGGAAGCTGACAGTCGATTCCCTAGCTTTTCTTGATCTATTAAATTTTGCAGCGAGATATTGTCATCGTCATGATAATCTTCAAGGTCACTCAATAACTCCACCAGCTTTTCGGATTTTGGAATAGATAGATACGCTGTACTTATAATATAATGAAATGAGTCTCACGTCATGATAAGCATGCGAACCTAGCTCATGAATTAATTTTTTTGGTGTCAAAATAATGCCACTTTGTCATGAACTCCATCAACAATAGAGAATGGTACTTTCATAGGCTTTTCACTGAAAATGAACTACTAAACTCCCTATATTATATATCTCGTCATCCTACTAATAAAAAAAAAAAGAGAGAGAGAAATTTCTTCTCTTGAATTGTCTATTACTAGAATGCGAGATGATTAGGAACTTTATATGGTCAATGAAACAAAGGACGAAGAGATATATTAAGTCCTAGGTGACCCATCACCTATTTGATGAGATGAGTAGAAAAATTTCATAGAGGACAATAATTCTACCTAGCTAATAGTTAAAGAATTCGAAGCGTAACGTTGTTATAAAAAGCCAAATGACGTTTTCTTCTTGTGTTTTATATACATTTCACTTCGTTTGTTTCCCAGAATTCAACTCTTTGGTCTCTTCTACATCCAATTTCCATGAGCAAGGAGATGTAAAGTTATTTTACATGACCTATTACTGAGGCATTTGGCCTACAAATAAAGAGGTTAGTTGTCTTTCCTTAGATCACGAGTTCGATTCAAATCGTGAACGAATCTCTAAACGATTCGTTACGCCTAATTGCAACGTATCTCAAGTGGATAAACTTTCCAACTGCTAGTATCTTAGTGGGGTTCACGTGGTGGACGAAATAGAACAATTATGGCTTGAAATAAACATTAGATAAGAACTGTGAGATTAGTGATCGCCACAAGTAATCTTCCGAGAATTCATATTATAATTACATTGTGGCAAGCGACGGCATCCTAGTATCATGACTATGAGGTAATAGTCAAAGTTTTCAAAGACCGTGACATTGACTTTATTTCCACTAAAAAAGAAAATTAAAGAAAAAAGACATTGCCTATATAAAATATGACGTTGGTCAATTATAAACACCAATGTATGCTATAAATATAGCTAAAAAAATAAAAATAAAAAATAAAAAATTATAAACAAGACCAGTCAATATGAGTAGATCAGATCTGTCCCTACAAAATAAAATAAGATGAGTCTCACGTTATGGTAGTAAGTGAACCTAGCTGATAAGACGAGTTATAGAGTTATCTCACATGACCTATCACCGAGGTGTTTTTTCTTTTTCTTTTTTTTGGTCAAAAGAGTATGTTCTATTAAACGGTTAAGGGAAAGTCTTACATAACACAGACAGAGAAAGATCTACACTTAATATATTCCATAGAGGAAACGGGGGTGAAGTCAACCAATTTAGAGGGAGATTATGTAGCCGATGATTCCGTGCAAGCCAATCTGCTGCGGCATTTGCTTCGCGTGGGCAATGGATCACCGTGATATTGTTGCTTTGAATTAGCGCACTCCTGCAACGCTACACAATTACAATTAGATTCCACGAAGGGTCGGCCCGGCCCATTACCATTTCTACCACCGCTGAACAGTCGCTTTCTATCGACCACTTCACACTTCGACTTCCGAAGTCTCTCGCGTGTCGCAACTGAAGTTCCTGAGTATATAAGATCCCGTGTAAAATCGCCTCAACTTCCGCTTCGTACGACGATGAAACCCTAGCCGTGGAAGCGAAGCCTTCGACAGCTCTTCCAGACGAATCATGCACTACTCCAGCCACATAACACAAAAACTCGCCTAAACACCATGCCGCATCAACGTTCAGCTTCAGATCCTGTCCCTCCGGAGGTCTCCACTGATCAGGTTTGTCTCGTTTGACTTGTCGTACGTTTTGTTTCGGCTTTCCTCGACTGAAAGAGATCTGTTGTTCCTGTGCCGAAATCAGTAGATTTGCTGGTCTGGGATCTTTTGCTCGAAAAATCCAGTTATTTCTCGCCTTCCAGATGTTCCACAGAAGCATACCAGTGAGCTCTCGTGCAGGTAAGAGCTGATCTCTTCTAAAAGCGTTGAAGATCCACTGATCTGTTCGCTTTATACTGTTGTTAGGTCTGATCCCTTCAAATCTCAGGTCATCCCATATTTTCTTTGTCCATTTACACAAGAAGAAGAGGTGCTCTGTAGTTTCAATGCTAGAGTGGCAGAACGGGCATAATGGATCTTGAATAATTTTCCTTTTATGTAGGTTCTCCCTCGTAGGGAGGGCGTTTTGACAGAGGCTCCAGAGGAAAGTACGAACCTTTGGTGGCGCATCAAGACACCAGATTTGAGTCCATAAGGTACGTGGTGGCTGAAATGAACAGGAGGGTCGATTATGATCTGTGCTGCTTGTTGTTAAAATGGCTCTGTTGTATCCACTTTTGACAGAGTATTGCCCTGTTCTGTTACCTGTCCATATAAGTGCATCTGGCTTGGATTGTTGGCTTAGAGGGATTGCTAATATCTCGTTAGCAATAGTTGCTTCGTAGAGCTGATGGATTGTCTGTTGTTTCCAGTCTCTAGTTTCTACATTGATCAATTCAGACACTAAAAAAGGCTCTGTTTGGTTTGCTTGACCGCCTATAATTCCTTGTGAAAGCCATCTGTCTTCTCGAATCCGAATAGAATTCCCGTCCCCTACTGACCATTTGATGTTGTTCTTTATTGTGTCTCTACCAAGCATTAAACTTTGCCAGCCCCATGATGGCCGGTGTCCCTTAACAGCTGTCCAGACATCACCATTGTGAAAGTAGATCCCTTTCAGCACTCTGCTCCATAGAGCCGAAGGGGAATTTGCTAATCTCCAGGTTTGTTTGCCAAGCATGGCTCTATTAAAGGTAATCAAATCTTGAAAACCAAGTCCACCTGTATCCTTTTGAGTTTTCAGTACTTCCCAACTTTTCCGGTGCATCCCACATTTAGCATCACCTTTCTACCACCAAAATGACGCTATTCGTTTTTCTATGGATCTGCATATAGACACTGGCAACTTGAAAATGGACATTGCATAGGTAGGTAGGGATTGCACTACACTTTTTATTAATACTTCCTTTCCTGCCTTTGTAAGTAATTTTTCTTTCCATCCTTCTAACTTTGAATTTACTCTGGCCAGAATCCATGCAAATAGCTCTTTCTTGGATTGACCCCACTCTGTAGGTATGCCCAAATATTTTCCTGTTTTCTCTAGAACAGAGACTCTCAATTTTGTGGCCATGTTGCTTTTTAATAATGCTGGGCAGTTACCACTAAAGTAGACCCCTGATTTGTTTAAATTAATTGCTTGACCCGTAGCATAGCAATATTGGTTAAGTATTTGTGCTAGATTCTGGCATTCTGTAAGAGTTCCATCCAGAAAAAATATGACATCATCGGCAAACAGAAGATGTGACAGCTTAGGGCAAGATCTATTTATCTGTATGCCTTTGATTCTACCATCTGCGAATGCTTTTTTCATCAACCAGGTCAATACATTGGACATCAGAATGAAGATATAGGGTGAGAGTGGATCACCTTGTCTGAGTCCTCGCGACGGATGGAAGAAGGAGGTAGGTTCTCCATTGAATTTCACGCTGAAAGTAACTGTTGATATACACTGCATAATTAAGGAAACCCATTTAGCACAAAAACCCATATGCAGCATACTATCCCTCACAAAATCCCATTCAATCCTGTCATATGCTTTCTGCATATCAAGCTTCAAGATAGCCTGATGTTTTTTCTTCCTTTTTGTAATGCGCAGCTAGTGCAGAACTTCCTGTACTATGAAGATGTTGTCCTGAATTTGCATCCCCTAAACAAAAGCACTCTGCTCTAGTTCAATGATAAGTGGCAACCACTTCTTTAGTCTGTTTGCTAGGATTTTTTAGATTACTTTATAACTGAAATTGCACAGACTAATTGGTCTGTATTGACTGATGTTTTCAGGACATTTAACTTTAGGGATCAAAGCAATGTGTGTCTAGTTGAGTCGAGGATCAAGAATGCTCTTCTGAAAGAAATCCTGGACTAGCTGCATCAGGTCAGTGTTTATAGTTTCCCATGATTGTTGATAGAAGATACCATTGAAGCCGTCAAGGCCAGGGGCTTTGAAATCTCCCAACTGAAAAACAGCTGCATGAATTTCCTCTAATAAAGGTACTGCCACCAGTTCTTCATTTATAGTCTCTGTTATTGGGGATGGTTATTCATTTAAGACAGGTTGGTAATTTCTTGGACCCTCAGTCCTATATAAATTCTCATAGAAAGACTGGATATGTTTCTATAGTATCATGGGATCTCGGCACCAACTATTATCTTCTAGTTGCAGCATAGTGATACGGTTTCTCTGCCTTCTTTGGATTGTTGTAGCATGGAAAAATCTGGTGTTTTTGTCTCCCCAATGTAGCCACTTGATTCATGATCTCATTCCCCAGAACTGTTCTTCCTGTTTTCTCAGTGTTTCTATTTGACTGATGATGTTCTGCACTTGCTTCTTACTTGTATTCTGAGCTGTTTGATTCGTAATTTCTGTTAAGGCGTGATTAAGCTCTTTGATTTGCATAGAAGCATTAGCAAACTTCTCTTTGAGATAGCTAGTACGAGTACCTAGAGGGGGGTGAATAGGTATACAAAAAAAAATTTCTCGATGTTTGCACGATATTTAAACAATTAGAGACTTTGCAACAGTTGAAAATTCAATCGCAAGACTCGAGTAAGGGAAAGAGAGAATTGAACACTCGCTTATAGTGGTTCGGCTTGATTCAAGCCTACGTCCACTCTTCTGCACTGACAGCCGATTGGCTGGATTCCACTATGATCAAAGAGATGTTACAGTGTTGATCTTCCTTGATTTCTAGGTGTAGATGATCTACCACACTTGCTCAAGGCGTCACCAAGTATAAACACTCTCATACAATTTCGCTCAGTCTCAACTAACAATCAAAGGATCTTCGACTCGGAATTTTTCTATCGATCACACACTTAAAACAACTAGAACGTCTTCCTTTATACTCCTTCATGCCATCATAGCCGTTGGCACTTACCAAAGGAATTCCTCCAATCTACCCGTTGGACGGAATCAATCAAGAAGATCATCCGAGCTATATAAGGAATCGATGATAGCCCATCAATCTGTTCGCCCATACAATCGGGATCTCGGTTTCAAGAATAGAATAATCCAAGATTATTTCGTCGACCATCGGATCTTCAATCGTTCTTAGATAAGATATAAAGAATCCGAAATGATTATCCAACCAAAGAATCTATCCCAGGATAGGATCAAATCCTCAATCATAAACCTCGACTTTGGATTTCCTTCAACACCGGATTAGAAAGACTGTCGGTGAGAATAACTTTGAGTCTTGAGTCTTGAGTCTTGAGTCTTGAGTCTTGAGATAACAGAGTCTTGAGACTATAAAATCTTGAGACTTTAACTATCGATATCCGTGACTTAGACGATAGAAATGTTTTGTCGCTTCAAAATATTCTCGAAAGATTTCTCCAACAATCTCCCCTTTTTGATGGTGACAAAACTTTCTTGAAGATTTGAACAACTTTGACCTGCAAAACATTTCTCAAGCAATATGGCTAACTCATAAAGATTAATAAACAACCGACTCTGCATCCACAGCAAATTGGTTAGTCTTTCATGAGTAATACCATGTAACAATACTTGATATAAATGCAACCAGTCAAGCATCAAAATCCACAACCAATTCAGTCTAACACTCAAGTTCAAGTTCTCAAGTCATACTCAAAAATAAACATAACCACAAAAGTCAAATAAATAATGTTTGTTCAAATTGGTTCTCCCCTTTTTGTCATCATTAAAAAGAGGGTGAGAAAGGAGTCATGTCCGCTTGGGAATGCGCACGATCTGGAAATCCCCAATGGACTGGACTACTCCTTCGAGCTTCTTCATCTTCTCGCAGATGAGCTACCTCTTCTCTCTTGGCATTGGCTTGAAGTTGTAGAGCGAGGTCTTTGTATTTTCTTCCAGAGACTCAAGATGCTTGTCCAAAGATGCTTCAAGACTTGGATTTCACAATCCGAATATATATCTGGTTACGCATTTCCGAAGAATATTCATGATACTACGAAGATCTACGTAATCATCCGTCTCGTACGGCATTGGCTTTCTCGGATGGTGTGTGTGCGACGATGGCGCTTCGAACGGTCTTGCAGATTTGGAATCGTCGTATCATCTTCTTCGAGCAATTGAGAGACCCGAGCTTCTTCGGGTCTTCTGAGATTTTCTTTGATCTTCAAAGAGCATGAGGTGGAGACCTCTCTTGCTCGCTAACTCCCCCGTCTCTAGGACATCGAAAGGGGAAGAGTGATGATCAATCTCTTGATTTCCCTTCTCTCCGCATTTATCGTGCAGACCGATCTTTTACTTCTTCTTTTTCTTCCTCAACTTCTTTCTCCTTCTCTCTCTGTTCTTCTTCTTCTCTCGCTTCCGCTGAAGTTCTCGTCGAATAAGACACGAACGTCTTGTTCTTGTCAAGGTCGGAATAGTGGGATCTTCATCATCTTCATCTTCATCCTCATCCTCCGTGATAAGAGTTCTTTTCCTCTTTTTCGAAGAAGCACTAAATGCCTTCTTTCCTTTTCCTTTTGAAGCGATCGACCGAGATTTCACTTTGAATTTCTCCATTGCCTTAGAAAGTTCTTGCGTACGCATCTTCATTAACATTTTCAACCCTACCACCATCTTATCACACGGTCTAACACAAAAAGTATGTGGCAGTTCAATATTCAGATGTCAAGATCTTGGTCACCGCACCAGATAAGGCAATTGTCCTTTGTCTTTTGACACAGCTTCTGTACATATGGAAAAGAATAGTGTGCGGGAGAGAGAACTTCCGTCCCGAGTTGATCGCATACATCAACTTTGCTTCGAAAGAGACACGAAGTCTTTGAAGTAGACTTAGGTCTTAGACAATTGATCACAATCTTGTGAAGCACAATGTTGATAGCGTTCATTCTTGAATAGATAATTTTCTTATCTACATCCCTATCTTTGACAAGATCCGTAGTAGTTCGAGCAGTGAGACTTTAATTGGGAGATAGCGTCCCCGTTCAACTCCAACTATGTCTCGCCAACATATTCACATCTACCACATAGACTTTGTCTCGAACACCAATGAAATTCTATTCGCATCCAAAAAGCTAAGATTTGAATAGAAATAAGCAGTCGATGATCATACCCGTCTCGTAGAGTCGAGCGAAAGTCTCAAGTTGAAGCAAATTCAACTTCTCTCTTAGGTTCAAGTTGATGGAATCCAGAAGTCAAAATCGACACTTCTAGGGTTGATTACCCCTCTTTTCAACAGATCGTAATACACTTTTTCTTGATCCTTGGATTTAAACAAATCCATCCGATTTCCTTTCGCCTTTGCCGCCACACCCATTCTAGGTTCAAATTCAAGGAACATTTTGTCATCATCATTCGCGTCAATCGATTTTTTGTCCTGGCATACGAGGATCTCTTGGAATGTTCGCAAGAGCTTCCTCTCGCTTTCCTTTTGGGGCAATTCCCCATTCCTCCATTTTCTTCGAGAAAAGATACTCATTCCCATAATTTTTGTCCTTAAGGAAGTCATCTATGTAGTTCAATGGAGTACCTGTGCTTTTCAATGCACAATAAAGTTTATACAAAAAGGAAGGCTTTTGAACTCTTACCGGGTCGGCATCCTCGATTATCTCTTCTTCCAGTTATGACTTTCACTTTGTGGGGCAGGAGATGCTGAATGACGTGGAGGAGAGCGAATCGGACTTTGTCGCCGACCGATAAGTCTTCTTCCTCGGTGAGATCGAAATGAGTCGGTCCCTTCTTCATTCTTTGTGGTCCCCCTCGTTCGCGATTCTTGATGATTTCCTTGAAGACGACATCTTTCTTTGTCTATTGGAGGATTCCTTCACTTGCTTTCCCAAGAAAAATGACCACTTTCTCGACGATGAACAAAGAGTAGAAACAAGATCGAGAGAAGAGTGCTTTTTAGGGTTTTGAAGATTTGGGGAAAGAAAAACTGTATATATATATATAACTTAGTTTTTGAAAAGGGAAGTTCAATCGGTGCAATGGAAAGTGAACGATTACTTCTTTTCAAAATCTATAACTGCCAAAATTATTAAACAAAAGATCGTACCTTTTCGACTAAATGACAATTAGTACCTTTTAGAAGAAATACAACTTACGCCTTTATCCACGAATGTCCGAGTCTCGGACTTAGAGTCTAAGAGATCGTAGTCTTTAGAGTTGGTGAGTCTCTAGACTTTAACTTCTTCAAGCTTCAAAATGTTGAGTCTTGAGCGGATAAAGTCAAACTGATTCTTCTCCAAAGGCTTTGTGAATATGTCTGCTAGTTGACTTTTTGAATCAACAAATTGAATCGAGATTTCTCCATTTTGAATATGATCTCTAATAAAGTGATGTCGAATCTCAATATGCTTTGCTCTTGAATGAAGGATTGGATTTTTGGTGAGATTTATAGCACCGGTGTTGTCACATCTGATTTCTCGTGCATGAGTCTTCAATGCCAAAGTCTTGTAGCTGTTGTTTTATCCATAGAATTTGCGAACAGCAGCCTTCCAAGAGCTACATACTCGCTTCGTTGTTGAAAGAGCTACGTTGCTTTGTTTCCTCGAGAACCAAGACACCGTTCGTTTCCAAGTAGTTGACAAGTTCCGTAAGTGCTCTTTCTATCGATTCCGCAACCGCCGATCCGCATCTCGAGTATCCTAGAAGATTAAAGTCTCCTTCTTTGGATACCAAAGACCGATGCTTGAAGATGAAGCAACGTATTTGATAATTCGTTTCACGGCACCGAGATGTGATTCTCTAGGATCTCGATTGAAACCTAGCACAGATACAAACACTAAACAAAATATCGGTCTAGAAGCAAGAAGATAAAGAAGTGAACCGATCATGCTTCGTACAAACTTTTGATCTATTTTCTTCCCTTCTTCATCCTTGTCTATCTTCCGAGAACATGACATTGGTATGTCGATCTTTTGCATTTTTCCAATCCAAACCTTTTGACAAGATCATTCGCATATTTTTCTTGATGGATGAAAGTTCCTTCCTTCATTTGTTTCACTTGGAGTCCAAGAAAGAATGTTAATTCTCCCATCATACTCATTTCAAATTCATCCCGCATAGACTTAGAAAATTTCTTGCAAAGACTTTCATTAGAAGATCCAAAAATAATGTCATCAACATATATTTGAACAAGTAAAAAGTTTTTGTTTTCCTTTTTTGATAAACAAAGTAGTATCTACTTTACCTTTGACAAAACCATTTTGTAATAAAAACTTACTTAATCTGTCGTACCAAGCTCGAGGTGCTTGCTTTAGACCATACAGAGCCTTTTTCGCCAAGACCGAGTCCGGCTTCTTTGGGTCTTCAAATCCAGGCGGTTGTTCCACATAAACTTCCTCATGGATAAATCCATTTAGGAAAGCACTTTTGACGTCCATTTGGAATAACCTGAAATTTTTGTAACAAGCAAACGCAAGTAATAGACGAATAGCTTCTAACCTTGCAACGGGTGCGTAAGTCTCGTCATAGTCTATTCCTTCTTCTTGCGTATACCCTTTGGCCACGAGCCTTGCTTTGTTTCGTACGACTTTTCCTTTTTCGTTCATTTTGTTCCCGAATACCCATTTGGTTCCAATAACAGTTTTACCTTTTGGTTTAGATGTCAATTCCCGACATCATTGATGTTGAACTGTCTAAGCTCTTCTTGCATAGCTTCGATCCAGCTTTCATCGATAAAGCTTCTTCTAAGCTTTTTGGTTCAATTTCGAGATGAGAGCCACAAAGACTAGATTCTTCATGCCTTTTGATCTGGTGCGGATTCCTTCATTAAGTTCGCCAATAATAAGATCTTTGGGATGACTGGATTTGTGTTTCCGGTTGCCGTGTTGATGATCTCTTTCTTTATTTGATTCTCCATGAGCGTCTTGATGATGGACTTCCGAATCTGAGATGCTTCTTGAGATGTAGACATTTGAAGATCTAGAGCGGATTCGTCTCATCGCACCGAGTCCGGCTGGATTCATCTTGCACCGAGTCTTGGAATTTGACATTCATTGATTCTTCCACGACTCGCTTTTTTATTGTAGACTCGTAGGCTTTGCTTGATGTAGAATATCCAAGGAAGATGCCTTCATCTCGATCTTTCTTCAAACTTACCAACTCGATCATTTGCATTTTTCAAAATAAAGCATTTGCAACCGAACACATGAAAGTATGAAACAATAGGCTTCTTACCTTTGAACAATTCATGGGGTTTTATCAAGAATAGGTCTTAAAAAGACTCTATTTATAATATAGCAAGCAGCTTGAAACTTGACTTCAGCCCAAAATCGTGAAGAAATTTTACTTTCAATTAAAAGTGTTCTAGCCATTTCTTGAAGAGATCTATTCTTTCTTTCCACAACTCCATTTTGCTCGGAGTATACGGAGAGGAGAACATGTGATTAACACCAGATTTATCACGTAACTCGTAAAATCTTGATTTTCAAATTCACTTCCATGATCTGTTCTTATACTAGAAATAGCACATCCTTTTTCATTTTGAACCTTTTTAGCAAACTTTTCAAAGTACGAAAAGGTTTCGATTTGTTTGCTAGAAAATATACCTGTGTAAAACGAGAGTAATCATCTACAATTACTAGACAATATTTCTTACCTCCAATGCTCGGGTTCTTGTTGGTCCGAAGAGATCCATATGAAGCAACCAGTATTACATGATTAGTAGATACATGATTTATTTGTTTAAATGAATTTCTTACCGCTTCCCTGCATGCATGGAGTACATAAGTCGACTTTTGGTATGGCAGTTTAGGTAGACCTCTAACAAGTGCTTTGAAGAGATTTTGGCTAATTGCTTCTTGTTGATATGGCCAAGCTTTCTATGCCATAGAATTGCTTCATCTTGAATTGAAATTAAGCATTGTTCTTCATTTGGCTTTACATCAAGGAGGTAGATGTTTCCATGCCTTCAACCCATGAAAGACTCGAGTCGAATCTTTGCTAATTCCGAACAAATGCCTTCTTGAAAGAAGATCTTGTAACCAGTATCACACAATTGGCTAATGCTGAGTAGATTGTAGTTGAGTCCTTCCACTAGAGAGACATTGCTTATTGTGAGATTTCCAATTTTCGCAATTCCGAATCCCACAATACTTCCTTTGCTATTTCCTCCGAATGAAACTTTTCCACCATTCACTTTAATAAGCTTTATGAAACACTCCGAGTCTCCCCGTCATGTGTCTTGAACATCCGCTTGTCAAGATACCACTTTACCTTCTTTTTTGACAGACCTCCGCATTCAAAAAAAGAGTCTCAAGCTTTCTTTGGTACCCAAATTTTCTTGGGTCCTTTCGTGTTAGTAGGATAAGCATTATTAGGCCATACTCTCTTCACAGTGCTTCCAAACCATAGGACACTCTTTTTCAAAATGATCCCGACTGTTACACTTAGAACACCTTAAAGCATTTCGACCTACGGGCTTTACAAAGACTTTTTTGAAATGATTTTTATAAGCCTCTCTCGATGGTCTTTTCTTAATTCTTTCTTTTACTTTTGGAAAATCAATCAAAGGGATTGTTTCTTCTGTCATACCTAGACCCGACTTATTAAAGTAAGGTCTTTGGATTGAAAGAACTTTTTCAAGTTTTTCGGACCCTATTGAAAATTTCTTTGAAATATTTGATAAATCAGTTTTTAAGAAAGCATTTTCTTTTGAAAGATTGTCTTCACTCTCTTTAAGAGTAGAAACATTCAAGTCTAAATTTTTTACCTTTTCTTCTAAAATGATTTCCTTTTGTTTTAAAAATGAGTTTTCCTTTTAAGTTCGGAAATCCTTTTTTAAGAGAAGTCTTAAGACTAAAACATAACTCATTAATATATTTAGAGACTTTGACAGGGATTTTATAATTACTTACCTCAAATTCACTGTCTGAGTCTGATCCAGAGTCTGAGTCTGATTGCGCCATTAGACACAGGTTGGCATATTCCTCATCACTCTCTTCACACTCTGTATCGCTCCAGGTTTCGGCTTTAAGAGCTTTTCGAAATTTCTCAGCTTTTCCTCTTTTCTTTTTCGAAGAGGACAGCTTGGTCTCGATGTGTCCTTCTTTTTACATTCGAAGCAAACTACTTCTTTGTTTGGTTCCTCATCATCAACAGTACTTGGTCTGCTGTCTCGAGAATTTTGTTTCCTTGGGATAAACCTTCGCCTTTTCTATTCAGTTTTCAATCTTCTTATCATGAGGGCGAGCTCCTCATCATTCATATCATCTTCAGAATCTGCATCATCGAATCATCATTTGATTTTAGTGCAATAGATTTCTTACCTCTTGGATCTTCGTCTTCATTAATTCGTTCCACTTCGTAAGACCGAAGAGTTCCAATCGGTTCGTCTACGATAATGGCATGATTCTTTGCGTCTCTCTTATTGAAGTCTTTATATGATTCCAATCCTTGAGAGTCCACGTAGAAGCTTGTTCACCTTCATGGGATCAGAAATTTTTTGTCCTTGGTTCTCAAGACCATTGACAATATCTCGTAAACGACTAAACATGTCGCTTATAGATTCTCCCGGTTTCATTTTGAAGGATTCATATTGACCAAGAAGAATGTTAATTCTGGTCTCCTTCACTGATCTGTTCCTTCATAAGTGATATGTAACCTCCGTCCCGCACTTCTTTTGCTGTGACACAAGAAGATATTCTGTTATATTCAGTTGGTGACAAAGCACAATATAAAGAATAAATTGCTTTAGCATCAAGTGCTTGTCTCTTGTTTATTTCTTCTTGAGACATTCCGCTGGTTTCAACGGTTTCTTTTCCTCTTTCGTGTTTGATGCAGCAGCAATAGTGATTCCTTTTTCCACTACGTCCCATTCCAGAGGATCCTTTGATCGTAGGAAAGCTTTCATCTTGTTCTTCCGGATGTTGTAATCCTTTCCATCGAAGTAGGGAGGTCTGGTATTGCTTTGCCCCTCCATCGCCCGGTGCTAGCATACTAGCCATGGATCTTTTACTCAAGTAAAACACTTCAAACAAAGTAAGAACACAAAGCTCGATACCAATTGAGATAGCTAGTACGAGTACCTAGAGGGGGGTGAATAGGTATACAAAAAAAAATTTCTCGATGTTTGCACGATATTTAAACAATTAGAGACTTTGCAACAGTTGAAAATTCAATCGCAAGACTGAGTAAGGGAAAGAGAGAATTGAACACTCGCCTTTATAGTGGTTCGGCTTGATTCAAGCCTACGTCCACTCTTTCGACCGACACGATTGGCTGGATTCCACTATGATCAAAGAGATGTTACGTGTTGATCTTCCTTGATTTCTAGGTGTAGATGATCTACCACACTTGCTCAAGGCGTCACCAAGTATAAACACTCTCGCATACAATTTCGCTCGCCTCAACTAACAATCAAAGGATCTTCGACTGGAATTTTTCTATCGATCACACACTTAAAACAACTAGAACGTCTTCCTTTTATACTCCTTCATGCCATCATAGCCGTTGGCACTTACCAAAGGAATTCCTCCAATCTACCCGTTGGACGGAATCAATCAAGAAGATCATCCGAGCTATATAAGGAATTCGATGATAGCCCATCAATCTCGTTCGCCCATACAATCGGATCTCGGTTTCCAAGAATAGAATAATCCAAGATTATTTCGTCGACCATCGGATCTTCAATCGTTCTTAGATAAGATATAAAGAATCCGAAATGATTATCCAACCAAAGAATCTATCCTGGAGGATAGGATCAAATCCTCAATCATAAACCTCGACTTTGGATTTCCTTCAACACCGGATTAGAAAGACTGTCAAGAGAATAACTTTGAGTCTTGAGTCTTGAGTCTTGAGTCTTGAGTCTTAAGATAACAGAGTCTTGAGACTATAAAATCTTGAGACTTTAACTATCGATATCCAGACTTAGACTGATAGAAATGTTTTGTCAGCTTCAAAATATTCTGGAAAGATTTCTCCAACACTCTTTACTCCACTTTGATAATACTTGTGATGTCTCCCATAATTTCTCTGAGAAAGAGGAAATCTTGATTGGTTTTTCGGCCCATATTTGTTGGATAACTTCCTGGTATTCTGCATGTTCTGTCCAGAAAGCTTCCAATTTGAACTGTTTATTCCTCTTCTTTACTCCAGGGTATAGTCGAAGGACAAGAGAACTGTGGTCAGAGCCGATGGCTGGAAGAGCCTGGACTTCTGCTTCGTGAAAGGTAACTCTCCACTCTAAAGTACATAACACTCTAAAGTACATAACACTCTAAAGTACATAACACTCTATCAAGTCGCTTTTTGACCAAATCTGCCCCCTCCCTGTTATTAGCCCATGTATATGCACATCCGTGGCTATCTACATCCATTAGGGATAGATCATTAAGCATATTTCTAAATGCTGCGATTCTTCTGTTGTCCGCTTCTTTTTCCCCCACTTTCTCTCATACATACAGTATCTCATTAAAATCTCTCATACAAATCCATGGAGTAGAAATTGGAGGTTTAAGAGTTCCCAACAGTTGCCATAGGGTCATACGCTCCCCAAAGTCAGTAGAGGCATGGACAAAGGTGATCTGCATAATTTGTCTGCTTCCAGGGTCAATACACACCACGTCTATGAACTGCTTTGAACTTGCTTGCACATTTAGAGCAATTTCCTCTTGCCACATTATAGCCAGTCCCCCCGCTATTCCTGTTGGATTAACAAAATAGAGGTTCTGGAATTGAAGCTTTTTGCAGACCTTTTCCACCATAGTTGCTTTATTTTTTGTCTCCATGAGAAAAAGTAAACTGGGCCTTTCGAGAGCCATTAAAGCTCTCAATTCCTGGATTGTCAGGGGGTTGTCCAGCCCCTGACAATTCCAACTAACGATTTTCATGGTTTCAGTGGTGGCTTATTAGGGCTAGCCACCAAAGCCCACTCGTGTCCATCTTTGATCAACTTCACTGAGGTCTCCAGAAGGTTTGCATCATCTGTGAGGAGAGGAGATGTTTCTGGTATGCATTTCTGTTTTTTTGCCTTTTGTACTTTCATATTCTTTTTGCTGCTTTTCCCAACTTTTGATAACAATGGTTTTTGGGATTCAGGGCATAATACCTGTTTGCCATGGTCTCGGCCTTCTACTTCAGTGGGTACATTTACTGGGCTTGTCTCATGTTCTGGACTGCTTTCTGATCTTTTTTTGTTGCAGGCTACAATTTGCATATCAGATGCTGCCTCTCAAGCAATGAAGTCCATTCCTCTAGGTTGGGTGGGTGATACAGGTACCGTCTCTTCCACTACAAACTCCTCCTCAATTTTCCCATAGAAAGCATCCTAGTAAGGGCTGTGATCACTGGCCTCTGCCTCTAGCCAGGGTCCATATGACCCTTTTTTGTTCATTGCCTAGGGTGATGTTGCATATGGAACTTCAAGACAGTCAATTGCATAGTGTCCAATTCTGCCACAAGAGTAACAGTAATGTGGGAGACGCTCGTACTTGAATTCCACCCATAGCCAATTGTTACTGATATCCAGAATAGCCCCGATTTCAAAGGTAAGGTCAAATCAATTTCAACTCTAACTCTATCACCTCTGTTCTGAACATTATTAGTTGAGTCGAGTTGAACTTCTATAACATTTCCCAGCCTTTTACCCAGATCAGTTAACACTTTTTCTACTCTCCAGCCAGGGGAAATTCCTCCAATGTGCACCCAGAAGGCTGCCCTAGTGAATTCATAGCAATGCTCAGGGACTTCAGGTAGACACTGTTTCAGAACGAGCAAATTGCTGGAATATGACCAAGGTGAAGTCATCATGACTCGCTGTTTTTCCTCCTCCGATTGAAAAACGAATGTGAAATGCCCTGGTTCCTTCTGAGAACATGTAACCCCTTTAGTTTTCCATGCTTTCTTCATTGTAGAGATGAAGGCAGGATAGTTCACGTTGGGTCTAGAGTACAGTTTGCCGTAGAGAGTACGTCGACATTCCTCCCTTTTTTGTGGGGGTATTTCAGCAGACACTTCAACTACATCTTCCTCAGACCAAAGGTGCCCAAGGCTTTTGCATAAGGCAGCCACTCTCATCTCATTTTCTTCTTTGATTTCCATTTTCACTAACTGTCAATCTCTTTTCTAGGGAAAATCAGAGTATGACTACCAACATCCCCGAGAAAACCCAACTTCAACTATGTCCAGATCCTGACATCGGCCGCTCCAATCTCATCGACAAAGCAACTACTCAAATGAAAACAAACGGAGACAGCGAAGATATATTTGATAATCTACTCAAGTCCAAAACCCAGAGCGCAGATCAACACTCCACCTGTGCGATGCTTTCTTGCAAGATCATCCCTACCGATGGAATCCAGAGATCACCCAAAGAGTCGCTGAGGAGTATACAAGCCGTAGTACTTAGAAGTAACATTTCTTTGTTTGATTTTCCATTTTTGGAGACTGGGGAGAAAAAACAAATGAGAATGGTGAAAGATTACGGAAGAACACCAGTGATTTAGGGTTTGTAAAAGAGGGGGGGAGACGCTACCAAGAGGTAGAGAGAAAACTCGCAGAGGCGAGTAGAGACTTGATTCCTTTTTATGTTCACAATGATTGACCTACAAATAAAGTGGTCAGTTCTGTTTCCCTAATTCACAAGTTCAATATCCGTGAACAAATTTTTGAACGGTTTGTTGTGCCTAATTTCAATATATCTCGTATTGAGAGACTTTCTAACAATTAGCATATCTGAATGGGAATTATAGTAACAGGCTCGCCAACCCTAAACGGTGAGATCGCAGGCAACGTGAAATAACTATAGTTCAATATTAAAATTCCATAAGATTAGTGACGGCGGGAGGCCTACTGGTTCTAGCTGCTCCTCTTTGCTCTTTTTATTTTATTTGAAAAAAGTTATTTTACATGACCTATTTATTAGTTTTCTTTCTGCCTGACGATCGAAGCGCTGGGCGGCGTGCTCTCCAACCCAACCATAGCACCAAAGAAGCCGACGGATTTGCATTTGATCGGCAAGACTCCCTATATAAAGAAAGAGAAAACGCAACCGCAATCAATTTCAAGCAAAGGTCAACTGAGCTTGGTGCACACATTATTTACAAAAATTTCATTCACTCGCCATGAATTTGAATTATAAGTCAAATTCTATGACATAACTTCTTTAATAGAGAAAATAGCATCATAAATATCACGATTTTTGTACGGCACAAAATTGAGTGCTTTAACTTTTTTCAATGACTTGAATACCAGAACTTATGCATGATACTTACTTAAATGTTACGACTTTTTTTTTCTAATTACTTAAATATAATATAACTTTTTAATTGATCACTTCAATATCATTATTTTTATATAAAAAAAAAAAAACGTTCACCCACTGATGATTTGAACTAGAAGTCAGATTTTTCCGCACAACTTCGTTAATATTGTCAGAAATTGAGATGATAAGACATTTTTCAACGATGGGCCAAAACCAATGAGGCACAGAGTCGATGCAGCGCCCGCCCCCGGGCCGCGGGCGCGGGTCTTTCTGGTCTTTTCTCAATATTTAGTCAACCGATGGATAGGCAGTATGGACCTGTATATCCATGTCATTTCAACGTGTCCCCAGAAGAGGAATGATGCCTGCCATGAGGTGCAAACTGCATTGTGCGCATCCCCCATATCCCCCATATGTTTAGTAGGGCGTATATCCACATATTCACACCTAAAATGGAGCGACGATTGTTAGAAGCAGCTCAAAAGGGCAACATCAATGAGTGGAATGACTCGATCAAAAACAATGGGCTCATCCTCGAGGAGATGGCTCTTAAAGGAGCCAGTAACACGCCGTTGCATGTCACTTGTGTGGCCGGCCATTTGGATTTCGTCGGAGAGCTCCTGAAGTTGATGCCAAGGCTCACCGAAAAAGTGAACGTCGATGGTTCAGTCCGTTGCACATCGCGGCAACTCGAGGTGATGTCGAGATCGCAAGGGAGCTCCTGAGTGTGGATCAACGCCTATGCTTCGTGAAGGGAAGAGAGAGAAGGATTCCTTTGCATTATGCCATCGCAAACAGGGGTCATGAAGCTACTGCTCTTCACTTCACCTGAATCTGGCATGGAGAGAACCGCCCGAAAGGAGATGGTGCTTCATCTTGCCGTGAAGAACAACCGCTTTGAAGCAGTCATTGCGTTGGTGGAGCATCTGAAGCAGAACGAGAAGGAGCAGGTGATCAATTGGAAGGACCACAAAGGCAACACCATCTTGCATCTTGCCGCTACCGTCAAAAATTTCAAGGCAAGTCACGCTATTCCCTTATCTTATCGCACTTTTATTTGTGCATTATTTCAGGGATGGTGTTAATTTGGTGTCCCTACAACATACAAAGATCTTTTAAGCAGAGGAATATATTTGATCGCATGCAACAAGACTTTCTATAGTATCTTACTGTCTAAAAATCAATGAGGATAAAACAAAAATGGGAAAGAGTTGCAGGTGGTTGACTTCATGCTTAAGTACGAGGCTGTGGAGGTGAATGCCTCGAACGAGAGTGGCTTGATGCCTCTTGAACTCTCAACTCTCTTGCAAAGAGGAGCAAGAGATAGAGAGATCACAGAAATTCTCGCCCAAGCTGGAGCCACGCACGGAAAAGGAAGATCAAACTCACCCACTTCAATATCATTCCCGGCGGACGACAACAATATTGAGGGAGCTAACAGTCATCAATCAGATGGGGAACCAGTCACAAATGCCCCTCAATCATTATAACAATCTACATGGAAAAATCTGAAGTAAGAAAAGGAGTCATTGGGTGACATGTGCAACGCCCTGCTGTCGTCACCATGCTCATCATGAGCGCAACCTACCAATCCGTGCTCCGGGCTCCCCGCTTTTCATCAAATGTCGACCCTAATTCTAGCAAAGGCTTCCTCGCGCCTCCTACTTTTGTGTCTTCTCATGCTGAGGACGTCATATACACCGTCTTCATGACCGGCAACACATTTGGACTCTTCGTGTCAGTCCAGATGATCGTTTGCCTCACCAGAGATCTCCCCTTGAAGCTACGGCTGAGACTCTGCCTAGCTGAGACTCTGCCTAGCTGCGATGATTCAAACTTACATTTGCTTCATGCCATTCATGCCGTTCACGTCGATGAACAAAGAGTTACCCCTGACAACCGCGCTAGTGTTGAGCGTGTTGCCGCTCATCATATTATTTTTTCTTCTACTGATACAGAAGTGGTTGGCGCGAGCTATGGATTTCTACCTGGAAGGACTTTTCCGGCAGAACCTCACAAGTGATATATACAGCCTTAAGCACCCGACTCCTCGTCGTTAATGATGGCACTTACTCTTTCCTCGCGGTTGAGCTCAGAAATGCAAGCCTTTGGCGGTATCGGATGGACTTCGTTCGACGAGGTCGGACATTGATGTGACGTCCTCCATTCTCGGCAGTTGACTCCGTAATTTCCGCCATAGATATGCTGTATTGTATTCCCTAATAAGATGTGTCCTGAGTTTATATGACGCTGGTCACTTCGATAGCAGTCGAGATTTCGAGGTGAGGTCTAAGTACTCCCTTGACCTCGCTTGACCTCGCTTCTTTAGATGAATTGATGGCCATCAAGAAAGAACATCTTGTGAGGTCGAGAATTTGTCTGTGATAGCAGGTGAAAGAAATAACGTTAATACCTATAAGCGCTCGCTAAACTAATAGGGATCGATACGAGACAAGCCGCGAGCATGGAGTCGGAACAAAAGCGCAGGATATGCATAGTTGGTTGGGTCGAACCAAATGGTGCCGATAGTAATTCAAATGAAATCGAAAGAATCATTACTGCATAGTAAGGGCAGTTTTAGGCTGATAACAGGAGTAATACCAATTGAGAAGGTTAAGATCAAATTCTAGAACGCATCCAACTTAAGATTAATCTTTTGATTCGGTCTTCTACGACATCTAACAACAATAGAAGGTTCATATAGACATAAAGATGAAACCCATTGTAAAAGAATTTACTAGGGAAGGGAATATTTTTTGGGAATACTCATACGAAAATACCTAATCATTATACATTTCAATTGGAATTAGGATCCGTGTACACACATGTCTTTCCATGGCAACAATACTAAGTACTCTATCGTTTGGGGCTTTAGTCACTCTTTTGATAGAGATTAATCCTTTATTTCCGGAGACGTTGCCGTTCTCCTTTTTTTTTTTTTTCTTCTTCTTTGTTATATTTTAGATGTGAAGGTACGAAGAATACTCGAGATAGAATCAAAAGATCTATGACTACTGACTAATCCCATGAAGAAATTAAGTGCACGTGTTGTAATTCTAAAGTTCCCATGATCAAGCAATTTCCAACATAAAAAAACCACGATTCATGCTTAGAGGAGGACCTCCACCACATTGTGCACATTCATCGTTATTAGTTCTAATCAGCAGCAGCAGGGCAGATATTCATATACACACTCAAATGGACCCAAGGTCTTTAGAAGCAGCTCAGAGTGGCAATGTCGATGAGCTGAATGACTTGATCAGAAGCAGTGAACTCATCCTGGAGGAGACGGTCCCGAAGTAGCCGGCTACAGGCCGTTGCACGTCGCTTGTGTTGGCGGCCATTTCAATTTCCTCCAGAGCTCCTCAGTCAATGCCGAGATCTCGTTTAGAAGTGAGCAATGATTGTAACCCAGGAGCAATGCCGAAGCTGTAACAACACCATTACATTCAGGTCTTGGATCGGGAGCAATGGTCCTCATCCTTGTTGTTATGATAGGATCCCCAAGATCCATCTCCATGATTTCTCCAAAAAGATCTTCAACCTCTGCAAAATCAGTCGAGCTTCCGAGTTTAAATATTTCATGGAATTGAGACTTCAAAAGATCGCTTATGATTTTTAGGCACCTTGATCCTTGATTGGGCTAGTTCTTGATAAATTGTTGCCCACTTCACCCCCAACAGTCTAGAGGATTTGGGCCCTTACATGATACGACCTTGCATAGAAGAAAGAAAGATTTCACAATGACGATTGGGCGTGATACATTCATTAAAGACCTCAATTTATACCTCACATGGGTATAGAGAAACAACTAATGAAAATTTCGAATTTTATGAACGAAATGCAGTGAGATCAAGCATGTTAAAGAGACCAATGATGATAAGGAAAGAACATAATTTAAGAGATATCCGTCTAATATTGGATGGGGATGTTTTATACCTAAACTTTTTCAAATGGGAAAGTGACAAGGCCCAAGTAAAGAGATCCAAGAAAGAAATGTTCAGGGGTGGGCCTGCCACTTCTTCTTTTGCTTTCCTGCATTTCACTGACAGGTAGTTTTATCGGATGGGAGGAAGAGTGTTGACGTCAAATTTTATTGATCTCTGATTCAAGCCACTGGAGATTTAACGCCAAAGGAAAAACCTTTGCCTCTCTCTTTCTCTCTCTCTCTCTCTCTCTCTCTCTCTCTCTCTCTCTCTCAATTCTTCAGAAAATCTATCATTCAGAAAATTAATTCCTCCAAATAAGAATGGAGCAAAACATATCCAATTGGTCAAACGTAAGTTCATTTCAATTCCTAAATAATTCAGAAGACGGAAACCCCTTAAAAACGGAATTAAAATTTTATTTATATTAGATTACATATGCATGTCCAATAATTAATCAAACGTTCTTGTAATCATGACGTACAAACTTTATAATGTAAGTGCTAAACATGGAGCACCACATTTGTTTTTATTACGATTATTAAGCAAACAAATATGCATAGCCAATCAAAAGAACTACAGATAATATCCATGTTTCACTGTAGAGAAAAGGTGGTAATTTCATTAAAGTGTTGGTAAATTTCCAACAAGTTACCTGGAAAAAAAAAATCAATGGTCATTTTTTTTTAATCAACACATTTTTTTTTAATCAACACTTACCAACGCCTTATTGAAAAAACTCACCGGTCGTTCTTTTGACCAACAGTATTTTTATCACCACGAAAAAAAAGTTTTTTTTCACAAATTTATAAATTTGGCGTCTACACAATTATTATGTAGGAGATTGCTTGCATGATCTAATTGAACGTATAGGAGATAGAGAAGCAATACGATATTTAAGCTACTTAATAGAGCGTTCAATTATTGCAACTGATTGTGTCTACATCGGTATATAGGAGATTGTTTAACACCTAGATAGTCGTCTGATAAAAACATAATAAATTTCACCCATTGATCGCAAAGTTTTTACATCCCTTTATATCATGACATTTTGTATAGGAATTATGAAAACATTATACGAATACACAACAACTTGCGATAAGAGATCCATCCATCAAAATAGGAAACTAGCCAAATTTCATTAATTGAGTGTTTTAATTTTCCGAGAATGTTGAAAGCTCAAGGCCAATGGAACCTGCCTTAATCTTTCAATTTTCCCAAGGCTAGTATTTGGCATAAAGGCCCTTAAGAAAACTTGTCAACACCACAAATTTGCCTAAAACTCTTAGGAAAGCTGAATCAAATGCAGTCTAATTGCTTAGCCATCAGGACGAAGATCCTTTATCATCATTTTACCTAATCCCCATCATCAGATGGGGGGGCATTTTTTTAACTTTATTAACCAGGCAACTCTCCCTAATTTTTTTCAGTTTCTTTTTTTAAGAGTTTAGTGCACCAAAAGTCCTAAATATTTTAAAAAGTGCAACGAAATCTTGACACTTGTTAAATTGGTGCAATCAAGTCTTTTTGTTGACTTCACCCAATTTAGCTAATGAAAAATCCTAACGTGACTTTTTTCTTTATGTCCTGCATGGCATTAACAACAACTAAAGTATGGAGTGTAAGACTAAAATGATATTGTTTTGGTCCAAAATCCTATTTTCTTGCCCCAAATCTTAGTTAAATTCGATTAAACAACAAGAAAGGATAATAGTTTTTTTAGTAAGATAGAAACTAAAAAAGAAGGATAAAAAAACAAGCGCCTATGTGGTAGAGTCAATGCACCACCATCGCCGATTTGGGGATGGTTGCTGAGGCCTCGACGATGGCCACTGTTCATCCCTAGATTCGCATGAAGGTCACCAATCCTCACTCAAATCTAGGTGAGCGTTACAACCCTTAATTGTGGTTGATGAGTCACTGAGGCCCTAGCAACCCTCGTGGCCCCTTTCAACGATGGTGTGGCAGCGATGCTACCCCATAGGAGTCTGTGTTTCTTTTTTTATTTTTCGTTTTTTTAGTTTGTGCTTAAAAAAAAAGGTTATTTTTCCATTTTTAATTTTTTTATCTAATTTAACTAAGATTTGGGTAAAAAAAAAAGTGAGTTTGGACTAAAATGGCATCGTTTTAGTCTTAAGCTTCACTCTTTTTAATATAAATGCCATATAAGAGAATACAAATAATAATAAAAAAGTCACATTAGCATTTTATATTAGTTAAATTGGATATAATTAACAAAAGAGCTTGATTATACTTCTTGCACTTTGATGATAGGTTTTAGGATTACGGTGCATTTATACACTTATATTTTTCCCTTTTTTTTCTTTTTTCCTTTTTTTGAAACACAATAATAAAATTAGAAATTAAAATTAAGAATCAAGAAAAATATTTTTTTGAAAAAATATTCGGGAAATATTTTTATTTTTTTAAAATCAAAACACATTCGACACATGAGCATCTAACTAGGTAGACATCTAGTTGCAGAACATATTATATTCAATGTTTCAACGGATTAAAGAATTACCCAATTCGGGGGTAACCTTTTGACAGGACAAACTCCTCGAAGAAATGAAGTGTCAGTATAGCAATATAGATATTCCCTTGATCAAGCAATTTCCAATCTATAAAAGCACGTTTCATGCACATCCACCGTTACTAGTTCTTAAGTACAAGGGCACATATACACATACAAACACTCAAATGGATCCGAGGTTGTTAAAAGCAGCTCAGAAAGGTAAGGTAGGTCTACTGAATGACCTGATCCAAAGCAATGAACTCATCCTCGAGGAGGCGGCTCTCCAAGGAGATGGCCACACCCCGTTGCATGTCGCCTGTGTCGCTGGCCATTCGAATTTTGTCCGAGAGCTCCTCAAGTTGATACCGAAGCTCGCGGAAAAGGTGAACCCGGATGGTTTCAATCCGTTGCACATCGCAGCAGCTAGAGGTGATGTTGAGACTGTGAGGGAGATTTTAAAGGCGGGTCGGCCTCAACATCTATGCCATGTGAAGGGCAGGGAGAGAAGAATCCCTGCCGCAGGCGGGGAGGTCGGTGCCTTGAAGATATTGCTTTCTGCTGCACCAGAGTCCATCGAAGAGACGACTGCCTAAGAGCAAACGGCCCTCCACCTCTCAATTAATCTCAATCGGTTCGACACGTTCGTTGTGCTGGTGGAGCATCTGAAGCAGCACAAGGAGCAGGTGATCAACTAGAAGGACAAGAAGGGCAACACAGTCTTGCACTTCGCTGCCACCACCAAAAATTCAGAGGCACGCAAACTCTCACACCTTTCCCTTTTTCCATTACAATTTTATTTATATTAGATTACATATGTATGTCTATTGCCGCCTCCTTTTTTTGAGCACCTGCTTACACGTGGGCGTGTGTGGAGACTAATGGCTCGCTAAGTATTAGGCTTAAGCCACCAATTCACGACTTATGATCCGAGTCTTTAACTTGCTAGTCCCACAAATCAATTTGGGTTAGGTTAATTAAAAATCCAAGTGATATATTGAGAAAAATACTTACTTCTACACAACCAGAAAAACTAGGATTTGGGACTTGATTACACTAGTTAATCACTAATGCCCTTCTAATACCTAATATTGTTTAAACATCAAGTAAAGCATCTATGCAGCATTTTATACCAATCACGAGTTCTAGAATTCAGTTCATAACCATACTGAGGAAATAGAAATCCATGCATCATAAAAGCGCGATTGGAATAAGCTGATATTTGCTTTCAAGAACTTAAACACGATTTTTTTTTCAAGGGTTTTCTATGCATTTACAGGGAAAAGTAATTAAAAACTATATTTTTTGCCTTTTTTTTATTTTTGGGAAATATAAAATATTTTTGGATTTTTTACCCGGGTTGGGACGGACTCGGCTCGCCACCCACCGGTCCGGATGGGCCTGAGGCACGGGCCCGACCCAAAGCTTCTCTGTTTTCTTTAAAAGTCCAAGACCATTATACAAAATTGGGCTCTCTTTTAATTAAAAGAAAATGCCCGGCCCAAGTTTTAAGCCAGCCCAAACTCGGCCCATGCACATTTGGCCCAAATCGGCCAGAACCCTACCCAATTGAAGACCTTCGCCTGACCCGGTTTGCAGCTTGCGACTCGGTCCCTCTCGCATTCTCTGCCTCTCAGCGGCGCCGATGGGGGCGGTTGGGATGTCACCGGGCAGCAACCCGACGTCAACAACGGCGGCAACGCAGCATGACGGCTGCAGTGAGCTATTCGGCCGAGATGCAGCGGGTAGTGGCGGAAGGGGGAGGTCGAGCTTGCTGTGGGCTGGTCGCAGCAAGCAGTGAAAGAGACGACGGCGGGTTCGCTAGCGCAAAACTCAGTTGCGATCAGCGAGCCACTAGATCGTCACAGGGCAAAACGGCGACGTCCATGGGTACAGGCATGACGACGAACGGACGGCGTAGAGCTTGGCTTGCTGTTGCCGACTCGGTTTTGATTTGCGAGAGGGGCGGCGATGGGAGCGACGCGAATAGCGGGTCGTCGGTGGTTTAATGACGGTGGCGTCAGGCTAGCGTCATACACTGCGGCAGGGCTTGGTCTACGGCTCTCTTCCCCCGATCTCGCACTCGCCACTCCCTCTTTCTCCCCCTCACCTCTCTGGCTTGCTCGCTCTCCTCGACCTCCTCCCCAGATCTCACTCTCTTCCTCTCCGACCTGCTCACTCTCAGGCCTCCTCCGATGTCTCGCAGGAGAAGTCGTCGAGCTCGCTGCCTCCGTCTCTCTGTGTGTGTCTTCATTGGCCTCCCCCTGACGCCCTATTTATAGGCGAGGACGCCGGTCGGCGGAGGTGCTCGGGCAGGCGCGCCGACCGCCCTTGGAGCGGCCGAACCGGCATCCCCTCAGCCGCCCATCTGTTCTGCTTTGCTCCTTATCTCAGTGGCATTGAAGACGCGTCCCATCCGTCGTTGGTCTACGGTGTTCTGCTCCGGTAGGGTGTCTTGCGCACGAGTTGCAAGGAAGAGGAAGGAAGGATGAAGGAGGAGAAGAGAGAGGCCGCGCCAGGCCTTGGGCCCGCGTGGGGAGCGGGGAAAGAAAGGGCTGGACGTGAAAGCCCAAATATATATAACTAATTTATCCAAAAATAGGGTAAAATACGAAATAAAACTTGGTAGATGCAAATAATGTCCATACCTAAGTAAGGTGAAAATCATTTTTGTTATGGTCAAATTGATCCCTAATTTTTTATGCAATTTAATTCTAAATATTTAGTCAAAATTTAGGTGTCAATAATATTCAATAATTAATCAAACATACTTGTAATCATGACGTACAAACTTTATAATATAAGTACTAAACATGAAGTACCATATTTGTTTTTATTATGATTAGTAAGCAAAAAAATATGCATAGCTAATCAAAAGAAGCTACACATATTATCCAAGTTTCACCGTAGAGAAAAGGTGGTAATTTCATTAAAGTGTTGGTAAATTCCCAACAAGTTACCTGAAAAAAAGAAAAAAAAATCACTGGTCATTGTTTTAACCAACACTTACCAACGCCTTATTGAAAAAGCTCACCGGTCATTCTTTTGACTAACCGTATATTTACCAGCATGAAAAAAAAAAGACTTTCTTTTGCACAAATTTATAAATTTTGCGCCTACACAATAATTGTGTAGGAGATTGCCTGCATGACCTAATTGAACGTATAGGAGATAGAGAAGCAATACAAGATTTAAGCTACTTAATAAAGCGTTCAATTATTGCAACCGATTGTGTCTATGTTGTTATATAGGAGATTGTCCAACACCTAGATAGTCGTCAGATAAAAAAATGATAAATTTCACATATTAATCACAAAGTTTTTACATCCCTGACATTTTGTATATGAATTACGAAAAAATTATACGAATTTACAACAACTTGTTATAGGAGATTTGTCCATCAAAATAGGAAACTAGTCAAATTTCATTAATTGAGCATTTCAGTATTCCGAAAATGTTGAAAGCCTAAGGCCAATAGGACCTGCCTTAATCTTTCAATTTTCCCAAGGCTAGTATTCGACATAAAGCCCTTTGAGAAAACTTGTCAAACACCGCAAATTTTCCCCAATGAGTTTCCAAGACCTAAAACCCCTGAAAAAGTTGATCCAAAAGCAATCTAGTTTGCTTGGTCGTTAGGACGAGGAACCTCTATCATCATTTGCCCAATCCCCGTCATCGGATGCTTAGGCATGTGAGTTTTATTACTTTATCACATCTGAAAAATCCAAGGTCCTCTAATGAATTTTCTTAACTTTATTAGACAATTTTCTTAAGAGTTTAGTGCACCAAAAATTCTAAATATTTCAAAAGTGTAATAAAATCTTAAAACTTATTAAATTTATGTAATTAATTCTTTTTGTCGACTTTGCCGAATTTGGCTAACGGAAAATCCTGACGTGACAGTTTTCTTCTTATGTGGCATTAACAACAACTAAAGTATGGAGTATAAGACTAAAATGACATCGCTTTGGTCCAAAATCCTATTTTTCTTATCCCAAATCTTAGTTAAATTCAAATAAATGATAAAAAAAAAGGATAATAGTTTTTTTAATAAAATAGAAACTATAAAAGAAGGGGAAAAAAAAACAAGTGCCTATGTCGTGGAGTCAATGCACCACCATCGCTGGTTCGGGGATGTTCGTTGAAGCCTCAACAATAGCCACTGTTTCTCCCCAGATCTGCACAAAGGTCACCGGTCCTCGCCCAAATTTAGGTGAGTGTTGCAACCCTTACTTGTGGTTGGTGAGCCGTTGAGGCCTTAGCGACCCTCATAGTCCTTTCCGACAATGGTGTGGCAGCACCCATAGGCATCAGAGTTTTATTTTTTATTTTTCATTTTTCAGTTTGTGCTTTCTAAAGAAGAAGTTTAAATCCCTTTTTTAATCCGAACAAAAAAAAATCTAATTTAACTAAGATTTGGGTAAAAATGTAAGTTTGGATTAAAACCATGTCATTATGCTTCCCTCTTTTTAATATTAATGTCATAGAGGAGAAAGCAAATAATAAAAAAAGCTATGTCAGCATTTTATATTAGCCAGATGATACATAATTAATAGAAAAACTTGATTGCACTTCTTAAAAGTTTAAAACTCAATTGCACTTTAGTGATGGGATTTTGGATTCTAGTGCATTTATACAAATATTTTTTTTTTCCTTTTTTGAAGCATATTTAAGAAATTAGAAATTAAAATTAAGAATCTAGAATTATATTTTTCGAAAAAAATAATTTTAAAGAGAAAATAAATTTTTTTGAAAATCAAAACACATTCGACCCATGGGCATCTAACTAGGAGACATCTAGTTCCAGAACTAGATTCATTGCTTCAAGGGATTAAAGAATTGCCCCATTCGAGAGTAACCTTTTGATAGGACGAACTCCTCGAAGAAATTAAGTAACCTTTTGACAGGATAAACTTCTCGAAGAAATTAAGTGTTGGTAAAGTAATATAGACATTCCCTTGATCAGGCAATTTCCATTCTATAAAAGCACGATTCATGCACATCCAGCATTATCAATTCCTGAGTAGAAGGGCACATATACACATACAAACACACAAATGGATCCGAGGTTGTTAAAAGCAGCTCAGACAGGCGATGTGGGTCTACTGAATGACCTGATCAGAAGCAATCCACTCATCCTCGAGGAGGCGGCTCTCCAAGGAGCCGGCCACACGCCGTTGCATGTCGCCTGTGTTGCTGGCAAATTAAATTTTGTCCGAGAGCTCCTCAAGTTGATGCCAAAGCTCGTAGAAAAGGTGAACCCGGATGGTTTCAGTCCGTTGCACATCGCGGCAGCCAAAGGTGATGTTGAGACTGTGAGGGAGATTTTAAAGAAGGCTGGTCGGCCTCAAAATCTATGCCACGTGAAGGGCAGGGAGAGAAGAATCCCCTTGCATTACGCTGCCGCGAGCGGGGAGGTCTGTACCTTGAAGGAATTGCTTTCTGCTTCACCTGAGTCCATCGAAGAGACAACTGCCCGAGAGGAGACGGCCCTCCACCTCGCAGTGAAGAACAATCGGTTCGATACGCTGGTTCTGTTGGTGGAGCATCTGAAGCAGCACAAGAAGGTGCAGGTGATCAATTGGAAGGACCACAAAGGCAACACGGCCTTGCATCTCGCTGTCGCCGGCAAAAATTTCGAGGCTAGTCTCACCTTTCCCTTATTTATTGAATTGGTTCTGGTTTGATCATCACTGGAATAAGAGATGTCTAGTCTATATGCCTGAAGTCTTTCCATATTATCTTAATGTCTGGAAAGTCAATGAGAACAAAACAAAGATGGTAAATTGCAGGCAGTTAGATTCATGCTTTGTGAGCATGGTCGCGAATACGAGGCCGTGGAGGTGAATGCCTCGAACGAGAGTGGCTTGACCCCTCTAGATGTCTTAACTCTCTCGCGAAAGGGAGCAGTAGAAGATAGAGAGATGAGAGAAATTCTCGTTCGAGCTGGAGCTGAGCACGGCAGAGGAAGATCAAACTCGCCCGCTTCTTCAGGCCTAGTCTCAGTGGACCAAGATGGTATCGAGGAAGACAACAGTTGTCGATCGGATGGGGAACCAGTCCCAGATGCTGTTCAATCGACAACAGTCCCTAAACCATCGAGAAATTTAGCCAAAGAAAAGGAGTCGACTGACGTGCGGAACGCTCTACTGGTAGTCGCCACGGTCATCGCGAGCGCAACCTACCAGGCCGTGCTTCAGCCTCCAAGCTATAAGATAAAATCTGATGCTAATTACAAAGGCATCTTCGGGCGTTCTAACAGGGAGGCGGGGTACATCAGCCTCATGAGCTTCAACACATTTGGGTTCTTGGTGTCGGTCTAGATGATCATTTGCCTCACCAGAGATCTCCCACTCAGGCTACCGCTGCTACTCGCCACGTACTCCATGGTTCTAACTTATGTTTCTTTCATGAGTACCGTGCCGTACACATCGTTGGACAAAGCGGTCAGCCTGAAAAACGGGCAATTGTTCTGTACGTTGCCTTGGACGATATCAATTACTCTTCTGCTGTTACAGAAATGGTGGGCGCTAGGGTTAGACCTCATCTTGGCAATGACTTATAAGATAAACATAGTGGGTGATATGTACAATCTAAGGGCAAATCCCGATAAGCAAGGAATCAAAGTATATGCTGCCAAAATGAAAATTGATCGGCGGCATTGGGTTCAGGTTTTGGGGAAAGCTCTGGATAGCTCTTAGCTTGAAGGAGTTGTTAGCCAAATGCAAGCAGTATTGTGTTAATTTTAATTTAAAAGTGCATCGGGAAACAATTTGAAGGCTTTTGAGGATATTTCCACAATTAGGAAAGAATAGCGAGGGCAAAATTTGGAAAAGAAATGTATCTTCGGACTTGCATTGAGCTAAAGGCCTTTGAGAATGTAATTGCATCTTCCCAAAGTGTCCAAAAAATTTGCCAAATGGTATTCACATTTTAGCCCAAGGGACTTTGGAGCTGAAAACCTTTTGGGAATGCAGTTTCCTAATGCAGCCATAACCCATCAATGGAAGAAATTAATGCCTAATAAGTCGGTACATAAATAAGCATCGGAATTTTAACGAATTACATTTCTCTTTTCGAGCCAAGAAATGCAAGCCTTTAACTAGAGGTCTCAACAGTTCAGGTCGGGTTCAAATTTCATGATACCCGACCTAGCCCGAAAACAACGGAAATATGTGCTTGGTCCGATCTTAATCGAGACTTGAAACTCAAATAACCCGAACCGTCTGGTCGGGCCAGCCTAGATCTTCTTCATTATTATTTTGGGAACACACAAAAAGGGAAAAGAAAACACATACTTCCTCCATGTCTTCTTCCATTTCCTTCCTGTCCCAAGCCACGCTTCCAAAACTGTGAAGTTCGTTTTCTTGATCTCCTCCTCTGGACGGCAAACATTCAAACACATAATAACCTTCCGATGCTACTCAAAAGCCGCTCTAATTGGTTCTCCTTATTCTTCTACCACCCTCCTCCATTTAATTCAGCTCTGTGTCGAGGATCAATCTCTGAAACTGACAGGACAGTTCCATGCTCGAGTTCTCGTCAATGGCTTTGCTCGGAACATTTATCTGGGAACGAAACTCAGGTCTGCACATGCTGCATCGAAGAGCGTCGGGATTCAAGATTGGTTTTCGAACAGAAAACTACAAATGCCCAAATGCGAAATTCAGAAGAATAGCCATATCATGATGGTCTTGTAGAAGGAACAAAAAGAGAAACATCGCACAACCTGTTATTGAATTAAGGTCCCTAATTCCTTTAGCCAAGCAAACAAACATCAGTTCCGAAATTTGAAGTTTCTATTTTCAGACATCCTCAAGAAATGCGCCGGACAAAATGAAAATAGACAGAGAGTGAGAGAGAAAGAGATGAGAGTAAAGGAGAGACCTTTCAGTTCGGGACGGATCAAGCGACTCGATCTTGGACTGCGGAGATGGATAGGAAGTCGTCATCTTCCTCTTCCTCACTTCTCCTCCCCACACCCTCTCTCCCCCCCCACGTCTCTCTCTCTCTCTCCTTGTTCATGGATGCGAGACAAGCCGTGAGCGTGGAGTCGGAAGAATAATCTTTTGTTTTGATCTCGTACATATTAAAATAGTAATCGAAGGCTTACGTACACATGAATATGAAACTCATCCTAAAACATAACTAAAAAGGGAATATTTTCGGGGAACTCTCGAGCGGAAGGGATGTCTTTTTGAGTTTTAAGAAGAGGAAAATCTTAGATATTGAAATGTACAAGCATATCTTTCCGTGGCATTGGTACTAAATACGCACAATCCTATAAAACGAATAACATACGAGAGATAGAGCATTTTGTATTTAGGTCCAACTAGTAGGGCATGTAACGTTCAGTCTCTTAGGCCCATTACGCTAGCAATATTCATACAGAAAAATAAGCAACTATATATCGACGAAGCAATACTCCACGGACTAAGAAATGTGTACTAAAGGGTGGAGCAATTTGTATTTTATTTTTGGGTGGAGCAATTTATGTGGCGTATGTCATGTCATTAAGTATGTGCACAATAAGCATAATGCGAACACGTCTAAATAATTTCGAGTATAGAAAATTTAGATTTTAGGGGTAACTTATGTGAATATGGATGTGCATATAGCATTTTACGAGTTGCTCCAACAATATCATATGGATACCTTAATAACAATGCATAAACGTTTAAGTTGATGAAACAAGTTTTAGTGTGGTTCAATTAGACCAGCTCTATATATATTTCCTCGTTCCATTGCAGTTGTGAAAGTCAAAAGGTACTTTGCCTGTTACGCAATGTCAAATCACGGGAAGGAGTTATACAACAAAAAGAATGTTTCAAAAGAATGCCATAATCTTGCTTTATAAAATAAACTAGAGTCCGACCTCAAAGAAGTAGCATGGAAAACACCAAGTTCAATTGAACTGAGGTGCTGCAGTTAACTTATTTTTCAAATCATCGATATTGCAATGACATGTAAATAATTGAATTTCGACTCCAGAAAGTTTCCTCCTCCTCTTAGTGTAACTTACACTCCAACGCAGCATCGGGATGAATCAACATGCGCTAGGTGATTTGACCAACAATATCTATTTGTAGGGTACTCAGTAAGGAAAAAAAAAACTCCAAAAAGCCCTTAATGTCAAATAGAACATGTTCAACATTGTCGACGTGCTTTTTTAATAAATATTTATAACCATAATAACTACTCCATTATAATGAAGCATATCAAGGACCGCCATCAATTTTTCTACATTGGCTGCATGATTGGAAAAGGAGACAATCAAACTGGGGAAGAAGTTTCCTCTCATTCCTATCCACTCTCACCGTCATTTTGCGTCCATTCTGCATGCAACGCCATGCAACAATCATCACGCAATTCACTGCAGAATCCACTCCCTCATCTGATCTTGGGTTGCTTCTTTCCAAATCCCAGCGGAGCAGCTGGGACTTCATGTTCACCCGTGAAACCGTTTTCTTTTTTGGGACAAATTTTAGATCTTCGTCGCCAGATGTAAGAGTCAAAAACGCAAATCTCCGCTAGGGTTCGGTTTCAAATGTTGTGGAGGAGCAGGTTTATTGAGCTTCCCAACAGTTTTTTGGACTTGGCCCGGACCGAACCAAGAAGGCCAGGTCTTATATATGTTTTGTTGCGGTCTAGGCTAGTGTTCAGGTTTAGAGTGAGCAAGCCCAATATGTTCGGGCCAAACTGTAAATTTGACAAAATCCGGCCTATGCGCACCCTTACCACCCACCATGTAGGCTAATATCATCCAAACCATTAGTTGAGTGGGTGCCACCATAGATTCCACATGATTAATGGCCTAAATGGCTTCATCTAAATTCGACGGTCAAGTGATAATCCAGTGACTCAACTGCCGAAACGTCCTTCTACAAACTCATATATATATATATATATATATATATATATATATATATATATATATATATATATATATATATGTGTGTGTGTGTGTGTGTGTGTGTGTGTAGTGTGTGTAGCACTGTATGAGATATATATATATATATATATATATATGTGTGTGTGTGTGTGTGTGTGTGTGTGTGTGTGTAGCACTGTATGTCATTTCAGGGGTAAAGTTCATTGTCCGTACCCACTACATATTCCTATACTCTATAGACAATAGTGATTTGCTTAACTATATTGGCATTTGAAACTTATAGAAATGTTTAGATTTTCATTGTAGTCCATGTAAAACGTTTACGGGTTTTGGCCTATCTCCTTAATTGTGCCATTTAGGGCACATTTGGTAAGATTCTGTTCTCGAAAGTAAATTCTGATCAAAAATGATTTTTTTTTTATTCTGTTTCCGGAAACAGATTCTAAGCATTTTAAGACGTTTGGTACTTGTCCAAAATTTTTTATTCCGGAATAAAATTGTGTTTGATACCGTACTTATTGATTCTGTTCCAAAATAATTTCTTTTAATTTTTAAATAATTTTTATACTTTTTTCCTTTTTTCTTTTCTTTTCTTTTTTTCTTTTTTTTTCCTTTTTTTCCTTTTATTTCTTTTCTTTTTTTCTTTTTTTCTCCTATTCTTCTTCTTCTTCTTCTTCGGCCGGTCACTAGACCGGCGACTAGCCGATGAGGGCCGCGACCTCACCGAGCATCGCCTCGTCGGCCGAGCCCCGTTGGCGCTAGGAGAGGCCTCGCCGGCCACCGCAAGGCTCGCCCGCCTTGCTCAGATCGCCTCACCGATGGCCAGCCGGCCTAGCCGGGCCGGGCGAGGCTCGCCTAGCCACCGGCAAGGCTAGGCGAGCCTCGCCAAGGCCGGGTGAGGCCCGCCCGGCCACCGATGGAGCCGGGCGTCGCGAGGCTTGCCCACCCTCGCCGGTGGCCGGGCGGGCCTTGCCGTGGCCGGGCTTGCCTGGACCACCTTAGTCTGGCGAGCTCGCCAAACCGATTGCCAACTACCAGCGGCGGCGGACGATGGCGACCAGCAGCAGACAATGGCAAATGGTGGCAGACAACAACCGCGCGATTGAAGAAGAAAAAAAGAGAAGAAAATAGTTTGTTTTGATTCTTTTTTCGATTCTCAAACAAGAGTCACATTTTTTTTTTATTCTACACCAACCTCGTTCTCGAGAACAAAATTTTACCAAACCAATTCTAGGCCCAAACCGAGCCCAAATTGATTCTAAGAACAAAAAATCAGAATTTGGCCCTATTTGGATGGTTACCAAACAGGACCTTAATAACCGAAGATGAGGACTAGCACTGATGAAGGGTAAAATGGACCGGTGGCATAGGCATTCCCATCTTTTGATAATCATTGATGAAAAGATGATACCACTTTAGTTCTAAACATTTCAATCCAATCAATTTAATTATAAACATTTTTCAAATTTGTACAAATTCAATCTATCTGGTCAAGTTACGCTAGAAATTGCTGATGTGGACATTAATTGTCATACGCGACATGGCTAGTGCCGACATGGATAATTTTTTTAATTTTTAAATATTTTCTAATTTTTATTAATTTCTTTAAAAAAATTCTCTTTTATTTCGATTCTCTTTCCTTTAGCCTAGGTGGTACTCGGCCATGGCCAACAATTGACCATAAGCAAGGGTTGCCCTTTGCCAATACAACCTAAGCAAAGGTCACCCTTGCTAAAGCTGGCAAGAGTGTCATTGGCTATTGCTAAGTACTACCCATAGGCCAAAGGAAAGAGAAGGGAAAAAAAAGAGAAATTTTTTTTAAAAATTTCAAAAAAAAATTAAAAAAATTATCCATATCAGTGATAGTCATACCATGTACAATGGCCAACATTCATATTAGCATTTTTCTATCTAAATTGACATGATAAACTGAATTAATGCTAATGTGAAGAGATTTATGACTAAATAGATTTCATTGAAAATTTTAATATCAAATTGATACCAATATAATAAATTTAAAAAAAATAGTACCTTTTCCCTAATGCAAGAAATTTGCCCAAGTTTTCACTGAGAGAAGAAAAATAGAGACAACAATCTTATCCAAAAACAAAACAATGATAAGAAGTTAACCCGTTTGGTTAATTTGAGATAAAGATGAGCCAAGATTGGACTTGGAAAAGTCTAGGGAAAAAACAATTAAAATAATAATAACTAATTCCATTTAAACCTAACTCAATCCTGAAAGAAGAAAAAAAAAAAAAGGGAGCCACAAGAAACGAAAGACATGACAAAATTCAAATTTGGCTAATGTAAATGTAAATTCGATGCCCTAACATGGACACAGTAAGCATTTTATAAAGTGGCTCCTTAAATATGTACGACATGCTAAGGTCGTGACTATGACGTAATAGTGGCAGGCTTCACAGACCTAGAAATCGACTATACTTCCATCGGCGGAAGCGACAAATATTGCCTTACCAGTCGATAACTCCACGAGCTTGTCAGATCTGGGAGGAGACAGATGCTCCGTCCCTATGAAACAAAACAAAATGAGTTTCACGTTGTGGTAGTAGGTGAAACCTAGCTCGTGATTAATTGTTTTGGCCCCGAAAAGATGCTGCTTCGTAACGAATACCATCAACTGTATAGCGAGGTACTTCCGTAGGTGACGTCCATTCCAGAATTATAGGACTACAAAATTACTTTTCACTGAAATAATGAACCGTTAAAGCTCCCATCCGTGGTGCGAATAATGACACGTGACACGCACGTGGTCATTGTCCGGCGAGGATTTGTGCCGCCGGTGAGATGAGAGGTCAGTCGAGATGGAAAACTCCAATTTCAAAGGCTACTTTGAGATAAACACTACTCCAAGAGTATTTTAAAAAATGTCTCGCTTCAAAGGGGTCCAAAAATTTTCTCGTTTCTTGATCTATGATGTTTAGAAAAGTCATTTTATTACCAAAAAAACGAACCGTTTGATAAAAAAAAACAATGTCGTTCTTAGATGTTGTTAGTATTTGCATTATGGGATGCAAGAATATGTGGGGAATCTCGGCAAATGCATGGAAACTTTGGTGTTGCTAGTTGGTCTCCACTGCATCTGACATAACGTCCGTGCCTATTCACACCCTCAGTCTCAGCCAAGACTTATTTCATCTGCTTTTGTCAGCTATTTGCTTCAATTTGCATGCTGGACAATTTATTAGCCACTATTCTTAACTACCACAGCACTTCGCCTGGGAGCTTCTGGATAATTGTAATTTACAGAGAAATCTAGGGGAAACTCTATAAAATGGACCAATAATTTAACAGATTTCCAAGTCCAAAGGTGTCCCAAGAAGAGAGAGACCACTATTAGATCCCATCAAATGAAGTGAAGGTTTCAAGAAGCAGCTCAAAAGGGCAATAACGAAGAGCTGAATGACTTGATCAGAAGCAATGAGCTCATCCTCGAGGAGATGGTTCTCAAAGGAGCCGGTCACATGCCGCTGCACGTCGCTTGTGTGGCCGGCCATGTGGATTTCATCTGAGAGCTCCTGAAGTTGATGCGTGAGTTCGTGGAAAAAGTGAACGCGAATGGTTTCAGCCCATTGCACATCACAACAGCTTGAGGTGATGTTGAGATCGCGAGAGAGCTCTAGACAGTAGGTCCACACCTCTGCTCCGTGAAGGGACGGGAGAGGAGAATCCCTTTGCATTATGCAGTCATAAACGGGGAGCTTGATGTCATGATGATGCTGCTCTCCGCTTCGCCTGAGTCCGTCGAAGAGAACCGCCAGAGAGGAGACGATGCTTCACCTCGCCATGAAAAACAACCGGTTTAACGCAGTCGTTGTGTTGGTGGAGCATCTGAAGCTGCACAACAAGGGACAGGTGATCAATTAGAATGATAAGAAGGGCGATACGGTCTTGACATTTATACTTAGTCGAGAATCAAGGCTATACTTAGTTGAGAATCAAGGCTCCGATATCCCACTTGGTTGGTAACTCAAAATTATGTTCCCAATTACTTGATTTGACTGGTCAAAGATACGCGATGTAGAAAGAACTCCGTGAAAGATCAAGAACTCCGTGAAAGATTGATCTTGCAAATCTACCTTGACAGTTGATACTATAATGATCAAATAATTATCTTTTATTTTTAAATGAATAAAATGGATGTAAAATTGATTTTAGAAATCGGGTTCGATCTTAAGAACTTCAATAGTGACGTCATCATTAGCCATGAGATTACTCTCAAAGCCAATGAGGCAAATTGAACGCATCGAAAAATCCATCCAATTATGTTATGTATTATTCTAGAGCAACTAATACTTGTAATGTCTCATCAATAATATGAATCATTACGTTAATGTTAAGGCCTAAGACAACATCTTCGTATAACTTCCAGTATTATTCAGATTAACAATCCAAAATTTATTTAGCTCCTGAATTTTGGAAGAATTACATTATCTCTTCTCCAGAGTCCTCGATTTTGTCCTCTATTCTTATGTAGGATGTGAGTTGATGGGAGATAAGTGGGCACGACCACTCAGCAAGCCACTAATCTCCTCCTTACTATGAGATGCAAGCATGATCAAAGCAATTTACTATAAAGCCCATAGGCCATTGAAAATTCGCAATAGGGTCTTATCATGAGTAATAAGGTCAATTCTTTAAAAATAAAAAATAAAAATAAAGCATGGAAAGATTATTAATAATAGCTGACCTCATAATAGGTTTTCAAAACAAAGATTCACAATTAGTAAGGTTTTTCACCAAAACTCAGCGGAGTTTAGAACAAATTCCCAAACAAAGATTCGAAAGTTTCAAAATCCAGAATCTTGTTGCTCAGTCCTATTCGTGCGTCCACAATTTGCCCTGTGAAAAGGCCCCCACTAGTTCGATCCACAATTACAATTAGGGTAGCTGAGCTTTTTCCGTGCTTTCGGCAGGGACTTGGCGTACATTCATGGTTAACCGAGGTGATGTGAACTACATCTGCTCATGCATTGTAAGCTTAAGAAAGGACCACGAAAGGCTTCCTCGCATTAGATGGATCTTCCATGTCGAAAACCATTCCCAGGAATGTCGACTGCATCTGCTTCATGAGCGGCAACACGTTCGGACTCCTGGTGTCTGTTCAGATGATCTTTTGTCTCACCAGAGGTCTTCCCATGAAGTGGCCGCGGATACTCTCCACCCCGCAATGGTTTAAATTTACCTTTGCTTCACGTGGTACCTGCTGTTCGCGTTACTGGAAAAGAAATTCGGCCCGATAGGTGCACCGCTATCACGATATCGGCTCTTCTCCTACTGATTTAGACGAGATTGATACTCAGATTGAACCTATTTCATCGAAATTCTCTCCCAGTGAGATCTTAGGGGATATGTACAGTCTACGAAGTCTCTCCCCCAGACTTTTGAAGGCGAATAGGATGGCTCCAGTGAGTTGTAGGTGAGCCAGTGGAGAAAGCGTGGACCGCTTGGGCACAAGAGTGGAGAGAGAAGTTTCAGCCATTGGGTCCTTAAATAATTGAATTTGACACCACCTGAAATTTCAATGAAGGGTCTGCCTAAAATTGGACAGGCCGAGGCCTACTTAAATTTTTTCCGTGACATGCTCCCAAAAAAACCTTAGACTCTAGTCATTTCACAGAAAATAATTATTAGATAAACAATTTTTGGATTTTTTAGTGTTTAGGTCGTAGAAAATAAACTAGTAAAAAAAACATTTTTCATCAATAGAAAATAAATCCTCTAAAATAGGAGAAAATGTTTATGGCTTTTGAAAAGCCAAAACACTTTCCTCACTCAATTTTTCTCTTATCTCCATTTATTTTTTATTTGCCTTTTCTAAAAAAAAAATCGATGTTTTAATTACTTTTCTTTTTCTTTTTCCTTTTCTTTTTTTATTTATTTATTTTCCCTTTCTTCTTCTCCTTTGCGCTGTTGCCAGCCACCGTGGCAGATTGCCGGCTGGGTTCATCATTAGAGTTTCAAGGGTGAAGCAGTAGTAGAGAAGGCGAAGGGCTTGACATCAACATCAACCTCATCGTCGATATCGTCCTCAGCGTCGGGCTCGTCCTCGAAACCCTAAAAATCCGCCTCGAAGTCATCATCCACGGTGTTGACGACTTCCGATTTGGCATTCCTCCTCGAGTGCTTGCCCGACGATCTCTGCAGATCAGGCCATGGGAAGTCCGCAGTCAATCTGTGAGACCTCGGGTTGGGGATGAAATCGGAGATAATGGCACGCATTACCGAAACCAAACCGGATGAAGATCAGTAGAAACGGAAGAACCTGGCAATGATCAAAATCGCCCGAGGCCGACGAGCTCGCACTCCCATCTGGCAACGACCAATGACCGACCAAAGAAAAAGAAGGAAAAAAATAAAATTAAATTAAAAATAAAATTAAAAATTGAAAATCGAATTTAAAAAGAGAAAAAAAAAAACTTTAAAAAGAGTGCATGAATTTGATTTTCCTTACCAAATGGCATAAAATAGTTTCTAATTCATTTTTAGCTTTCAGCTAAATACAAAAACATATTTTCATTTTTCTAGATAACATTTTCTAGAAATGCCCTATTTTTTGTGGAACAAATAGAGTCTTAATCTCAAACCAAAGTTTGCTAGCGCTCTACCTTTGCCCACATTGATTTTCTTTATTTTCGATTTCAAAGTTGTGTTATTTTTTTACCACTTGTATATGTCTTTCTTACAAAAGCCTTAAATTTATCAACTTTTATATGAATCTACCAACTTTTGTTTGTGTGACCAACTATCTTTTCTCTCATTAGTTTATCAATTAGTTGTGGTTTACTCGCTCTTTTTTAAGTTTCTTAACAACATTTATTTGGACTTTTCCTAAACTTATCAACTTTTCCATTTTAACAAAAGCGTGACCTGTACACATTCCTATTATAGATGATGTAGACTAATATCACCTAAATCATTAATTGTGTGAGTGCTACCGTGAACTCCATATGACCAAAGCCTAAATGCGTGGGAAGCGATGATTGAATATGGAAATAAATCTTGGCTCTTGTGTATTTGTTCGGGTGTTGCTAGGATGACCGTCCACTGCCAAATGACAGTGGAACGGTCACAGGACAGCCACAAATTCATTTTGTGGAAACCGGTAGGCTTCTTAAACCGGTTATAATTTTAGACTCCATTTCTTTTTCTTTTTTTTCTTCAAAACAAAAATCAAAAGGGAACCCACTGAATTAATGTTCTTGAATATGAAGAAAGATAAAATAAATTAAATGCCAAATTCTTAATAATTATAAGTAGAAAAAAAGTTATCACTTATTAAAAAAATCATTAATGTCATTATAAAGATTTATTAGAAAAATTTAAAACTATTCTTACCTTTTACCAAAAAAAAAGTTTAAAAATTAGCTTTACAACTAAAAATGAAATTAATGAGTCCTTGACATATCAAGTGTCAAAACTTGATACGAGATAATACTTAAGTGCTAAAAGTTCATAGACGTACACTTAAGTGTCAAAATCGAAGTAAAATAAATCAATTAAATGCCAATAGTAAGAAATTTTGGTCAAAATGCAGACGTGGCGTTTTTCAAGCAAAATAATGTCATTTTACATGTTAACATGGCTAAATAAGGTGAAAACAATGTAGTTTTGCTTTAGATTTATATTTAATATAAATATTAATTAAACTAAAATTTAAAACTAAATTATTTATTTAAAAAAAAAAAAAAAAAGGGATTGCGGGCAAGGGCTATGCAAACTGTCACCACTACCTCCCCATCGTCTCCAAAAAAGACCGACAACCGTGGGGGGAGTGCTGGTTGGGGTCATCGGGCCTTGGCCAGGGGCCAGCGATTCTAGCCAATTGGCAATAAGGGCCTCAAGTCCTCACCCCGATTTGAGGTGAGTGGAGAGGGTCACAGCCCTTCCCCAAATCCGGCAAGGGTCGCCCGCCCTTGTCCAGTCGAGCCAAAGGTTGTCGCCCATGGGGGATTTGGGAGAAGGCTTGCAGGCCCTCATCGTTGATCAGCTAGAGTCATTGACCCCTAGCTAGGGCCTAGCAACGATGGGGAGGCAATGACAAGGGCTTGCATAGCCACAATCCCTTTTTTTTTTTTTTTTTAAAATGTAGTTTAATTAATATTTATATCAAAATTCAAATAAAAAGTAAAACGACGTCGTTTTGCATTTGTCTTGTCAGAAAAATGCTACATCGGCTCATGTGGTACTCTTTCGTGTGGGACAACAACATAGGGCCTCACTATCAGCTCAATCTTTGGCTCATGGCCAAGCGCAGGCTTCCAACCCAGACTCTCCTTCTGTCCTATGGTATAATTGGAAGTGCTAACTGTGCGTTTTGCAAGAGTATGCTCGACTCTGTTGATCACTTTTTTTCTTTTTTTTATTGCTGTGTCACGGCTAGTGTTGCTTTCTTTTGGGCTTCCAGATGCAATTCGCCTTGGCACAACAAAACTTAGAGGGAGAACTTCCGATGGGTCGCTACCTATATGATGGGTAAAGATTTCTATAAGTGCATTGCCCGTTTTTCCTTCGGCACGATTTATCATATCATTTGGAAAAACAGAAATAGCATCATCTTTAGAGATCAGCCTCTCTCGATCCTGGCCATGAAGAACCACCTCTTCAAAGTGGCTCGAGACAAGGCTATCACCTTCAGGAACATTGAAGATAATTTCAGAAACAGAAGGTTGCAAAGAAGTTGGGGTCTAAACCCGATTATTTTCACTGGGGACCCGTAGGTAGTTTGATCCGACGGTGGCCTCTTCCTCGCCTATGCCATGTTTGGTAGCCGATTGACCTAGCCGTGCTTCGTTTTGGTCTTGGTGTTGTAGTGGTTGTGCCGCGTTTTTGCGGCTTTTACATCTCGTCCCCCTTACACTCCTTTTGTTCCTACATATGGAGTGCAAGTTTTTGGCGATGAGATCTTTTTGTACATTTGGCCATTCCTCAATATATTTCTTACCTTTTACCAAAAAAAAAAAAAAAAAATGCTACATTGGCATTTTGGCCAAAATAGCTCCTTATTTTTTTTCGCTCAAATCAAATTGCTATAAAAGAACTCTTCAATGACCTAAAATTAAGATCAATGATATCACTAATGCATACAACAAAGAATGATTTTCTAGACTTATGTAAAGAACAAATCAAAGTAATAACATTTAAAAACATTGATTTAGTGGGCTCTCTTTTGATTTTCATTTCTATATTTAAGTTTGTGATAAGGATATATAGAAGTTAAAAAAAAAAGAAGAAGAAACAGCGTCAAAAATTGAAACCAGTTTAAGAAGTCCACAAGTTTCCACAAAATGAATTTGTGGCTGTCTTGTGACCGTTACACGGTCATTTGGCAGTGAACGGTCATGCAAGCATTTCCCTATTTGTTTCACGAGAGTTAATATTGATATTCTACTTGATTTTTCATCACCTTAAAAAAGCAAAAAATTGTAAACGTTATCATTGTATAAATACCTCTGATATATCACATCAGCATAACCATTTCGATATTGCAATATGCATAAATATTGGTATCGCTGAATGGAATTCCTTGCTGTGTGAGTCCACCACCAATCGCTAACTTTACTACGAGTACAGCAATAGCAATAACATCGGGAAATTGCAGCGTGGTCTCACAAGTAATACAAAAGAATGTCTCATTAGTCGTCGCATATACGGTAATGATGACTTGTTTATAAGTGTCGTAGCAAATTATAATCTTCTCAAAAGAATGAAATGCATGTAAAATTGGTCTTTCCAACAATGAATTTTATAATGCCTCGAGTTCTTATGTCTAAAAGTTAAAATTCAAAAGAGGTTATAGGCGCCAAATCAAAGATATTAGTCAAATATTTTTCGAACTTAATTCATTTTTCCAACATGCAGTATGAATAATAGATATAGAATTTGGTGAGCAATGGCTAACCTCGATCTGAAATTCTCAAAATTGTAAATCAATCGAGTTCGAATCGTTCCTCAAGGTCCTCTAGTATCACTTGAGTTCGACTTTTCAGATAATCTTGTGTGTCCCCCAAAACCTTGCAAATCTAACCTCAGTTTGTTCTTTGCTCTCTGCATGCACGATTTTAGAGAACGTCTATTCTTTCGATGATTGTTGCATTCATTCTCCATTCCTCATGTATGTTCATTCCCTGCACGTAAGAGTTCTCAAGAGTCAATCCCGCGTACGTTCTCCCTACCAATTTGTGGAATTGAAGCTAGCAACAAACGGTTGTTTTTAAAAAAGTTCTGAAGTTATCGAGAGTGGAAACATTCCGTGCTGCTAAAATGTTATTTTTCCTCCAACTAATAATCAAGATTTAGGTTTCAAATTTGGTTGTTATTACATCTTCTCATGCCGTTATTCATCTGCTTTTCCCTTTTTTCCTCGCCCCTTCTTCTTGTTCGTCCATTATTCTCTCTCAAATCAATGGTCAGCCTCCATGGCCATGGCTCGCCACCAAGCCCCATCCGCCGTCAACTATAGTAGGGGTTCAGTGACTAGGTCGAGTGCAGCAAAGCAGGGTTGTGGTTGCAACAGGCGAAGTTGCATTGTGGCGGTGAGACTGGACAACCATGGCTTGGGGATTCGAAGAGAGAAGACAGAGTGGAGAGAGAAGAGAAGAGAAAAGAAAAAGATTCGATTTGGTACTGGAAACCTTTTTTTTTCTTATGGAAACATTCCAAATTACACCTCTATTAGATGCATTTTCTCAAAAGAATCTCCAGAGTGACTTTTCTCAAATGAGCCCGAGATCAGACCACTGAGTTTCAAATGACCCCCCTCGTCACCAACAATAAAAAGCACCTGCCGGCGACCATGTGATGGCCACATGCTCATTTGTTACCGTTGAATTGGGGTACTTTGATCTGAAAAATTATTTCCCCAAACTGGGAAAGAAAAGTGCTAGGATTTGTACGGTTGGAAATGGAGAATCCGAACTGCAGATCTGAAAGAAAGGGTCGATTGAGGACATCATGGACTGAGGTGAACCCAGGGAGACGATTTCTTGCATGCGAAAAGCATGGGGTAAGTGAAATTTGTACATCTTTTGGAAATTTAGGGTTTTAACAGAGGGTTTATGCAGGTTTAAAGCTAACATGTATTATGTGCTTGCAACGTGGTAACTCTGACTTCTTCATGTAGGTTGATGATCCATTTGTTGACGGATGCTCCCGGCGCATTGTCTTTCTGCTCTTGTGAATGACGAAGTTAGTGGAAGCCAACCTTCAACAAAGCCGAAGGGAGAGAGAAGCTGTTACTCAGGGGCCTGATTGTTGGAACCAAAAGGATTTGGAGGGAGAGAGTATAAACACACAAAGAGAGAATATATTACACAATATGCCTTCAAAGGTTTAATGGAGTACACACACAAATTTTGCTAAGCTTAAAACTCTCTCTCTAGCTTTCTATATGCTTCTGAAGCTATCTCACTCTCTCACACTCTAAATAAACTAACGTAACCCTATATTTATAAGCATCTTCACTGCCTGGACTCCACCGCCTAAACTCCACCGCCATTATCTTCAACGTGCAAGAGTTGAAGTTGAACTTTTCTTCTTGGCTAAGGAGTCAATAATTGTGGGCTACTTTTCCTTCACGTCCAAGTTGCCAGCCGCAAGTTCACCTTCCTTCGTGCTCTCTTGAAGACTCCAGCAGCCATTATAATAATATTTTAATATGTGCCCATTCATTCCTTCATGCGTACACTTGCTGCCCACGTCCAGACTTCATGCATAATGGACTTCTTGTTTTTATATTAGGTGTTGACTCCAACACTCTCCCTCAACACCTAATACTCTTCTTCTATAGCATTTGATATTCATCTTCTTCAGTTGCCGAGGCAACTGTGACTTCCAACTGAGCTTTGCGAAGCTCGGATTTCATCAATGCCATTTCACTTTGCGTATCAGTCTCTTTTTCCTTCTCATGGAACTTCTTTTCTACAATTTTCCATTTGTTTTTGCCCCTGGGGATCTTTTTCTCTGGGCAACATTTCTTGAGCCTTAGCAATCCCTTGAGCTCGTACCGGAGCTTCTCCTGCTCCCTTTCTTTGAACTTGAGCTCATTGTCCTTTTGCTTCAGCATTTCATCCTTCTCTTTCAACATCTCCGGCATCTCTTGTAGTTCCTTCTCACGACCGCTTGTTGAAGCTGCTTCTTGCTTCTTCGAGCTTGCCCATGGCTTTCTCTTCTTTGGGGATGTCTCAATGGCTATCACATCATCTGCCTTGATGATACCAGTGACTACAGGCTCTTCTTGCTCCTCTGCTGCAAACAATCGCTTGGAGACTCCATTCTTTATTACTATGGTTCTTCTTCTTGGTAAAAGTGGTAGCATCTCCTTTTACCTGCTTGAACCAACAAACTCTGGCAAAGTAACCTACTTTGCCACAAATGTAGCACCGTTTGCTATACCTTTTGTTATCTTTGTCACAATCTCGGTGTGCTCTCCCTGGTTGAGTGCTCCTCGCTATTGGTCGCCTTTGCCATTCACTATGACTTTTCCACCGTTTGCCATTCCTAATGCCGACATCATTTCTCCATTGGCTCTTGAAACCTCTTTTATTTCTAGAGAGAGTACGCGCATCATCCACAGTACATGCTAGCACCACATGTTCGTCATCATTGACGATATGTGCATGTTCCGTCACCTCTACTTGACATTCAGATTTGTAATGTCCGAATTTATTGCACTTGAAACACCTGACTTTTGATTTGTCACGTGTTTTATATCTTCCGGTGAAATTTGAATTTCCACCTCTACCTCGGGTACCTCCACGACCTCGTCCACCTTGATAATCTCCTTGATTTGATTGAACAACCCGACTCTGCAATACCTGCTCGGGATACGAACCGATGGACTTTTGATTCATTCTTTGCTCATGCGAGCATAATGAACCCATCAACCGCTCCAACGTCATGGTTGATATATCTTGGCCTTCTTCGATCACCGCAACAACGTAGTCAAACCTTTCAGTCAAAGACCTCAAGATTTTTTCTACGACTCGTACATCTTGGAGTTCTTCACCATTAACCCTCAATTGGTTAACAACGGTTTGTACACGATCAAAGTAAGCGGAGATAGATTCAGAGTCATTCATGCGTAAAGACTCAAAATCTCCTCGAAGTGTTTGGAGCCGCACCCGCCTAACACGATCATCACCTCTGTAGGATTTTTGCAATATATCCCACGCTTCTTTCGCTGTCTCAGCACTCGATATTTTTTCAAATATCGATTCCTCTACAGCTTGAAAGATCGCATATAATGCTTTTTGATCTTTCTTTCGAGATTCCACCAACGCTTCTTTCTCCTCCTTTCCCAAAGCATTGAATTCTTCAGCATCAGCTACTTCGGTGTAGCCGTTCTCCACCAAGTTCCACAAATCTTGGGACCTGAATAGAACCTTCATGTGGACGGACCAGTTGTTGTAATTTTTTCCGTTCAACTTCGGAAGTTGCAACTGAACGGAATTGGTGGATGCCATTGCTAGCTCTGATACCAATTGTTGGAACCAAAAGGATTTGGAGGGAGAGAGTATAAACACACAAAGAGAGAATATATTACACAATATGCCTTCAAAGGCTTAATGGAGTACACACACAAGCTTTGCTAAGCTTAAAACTCTCTCTAAAATCTCACTCTCTCTCTCCAAATCCTTTTGGTTCCAACACTGATTTCATGGCTTGTGATTTACTACTGCCTCCGTGTTCGCAATGCTGTTGTTACCTCGGTTGATTAGCATGGTTATGTTCAAGATGGGCAATGGATTTGTAGGTGGTTTAGAGTTTAGGATCTTTGCATTTGTGATCACACAATGCCAACGTTGCTGTCTGTTTAGGTGGAGAATGAATGGTTGGGGGTCTGCAAGTTTAGATGGTGGTATTAGGTGTGTGGTGGTTAGAGCTGTCAAAAGAGGCGTTTGTGTGGGTAAACTGCGTTAGGCCTTTTGTGATTGAACTCACTGTCCAAGTGGTTGAAGTAGTAAACAAGTGTATGAATTTTTGTAAAGCTCCAAGCATAGGCCAAGGCAGTCCATGCAAGGGCCAAGCAGTGGCCAAACAAGGCCGCATCCAGAGCGATATGTGGTACTCAGAATCGCTCGGCCGGGCCTTGTGCAGTAAAGTCCTGAAACTCATTGGATCAGTACCGTTAATGCGTGTAACCTTGTTCTTGAATCATCTTGCCCCAAGCCACCAAGGGGTTGAAGCACGGCTCGCTAGCTCCCCATGAGTATAAGCCTTGCCACGACAAGCGGGGGGTTGCATGTGTCACCTTGTAAACCTTGTTCGTGATTCAAGTTTTAAACGAGTTTGCAAGTGTCTAACCCCAAGACTAAAGAAAGTAGGAGATAACATAGCCGTCCTACTCGAAGGACGCAATCTCAAAGGACAACCAACAACTTGCTATAAACATATATATCTCCAATCATTCATATATATCAAATAAAACTATAGTTAGTTACAATATCAAAGTTTCTATAATTGATCAAAAAGAATATGTACAACTTAGAACTTAAACAACCCAACAAACTATTAACAATTATATATACAGCTCCATTAAGCCATATACAAAATACAACTCCCAAAAGTTTTCCACCAATACTCTCGCCCTACTTGTCTTTGATCGAGAAACCTAAAAACACAAAAGATGAATGAAAGGAACAACCACAACTCAGTATGTAATACATCTCTTCTATGTAGATCAAGCAATCGCTGTGTACATTTAAAATACACACATAACTCATTTACACCAAATCCGAACTACAACAAATCTTAAGATCAAAATAACATATTCATTTAATTCAATAACATCGAAACAAAAATCAATAGTTCAATCCACTAATCAATCTCATCACACATGTGAATAGTCTATTCTAATGACCAATCTCGAGTTCAAATATCAACCATGATAACATATAGCGCCCCGTGACAAGGGAACCAAGTTCTTCCTGTAACATGGTCTCCACATATATTGTCGATGGCTTGACTCACAAGGATCTCCAAAACTAGTATGCATATTTACAAGCCCCTCATTGAGCTCACAACAATATTGAGTATCAACACAAATCCACAACATCTTCCAAAATTCATAAAGTCAAATCTAGAAACTATTTCATATATCATGATACGTTTCCCAAACTATTTCAAACTCCATTTCATAAACCAATCGACAAATCAGTATGTAATCATTCATAAACCATATTTAAAGTCAAGGACTTCTCATGAATCTTTTCCAAAAGGCTCCGTAAGCCCATTTATAGGCAATCACTATAATACAAAGATAATATTTTCATATTTAATACACAAATGGTAGTAAATTCCCGATTCAATTTATGCAAGAAATATGTACATTCTTAACTTATAGCATAACTAATACGTTTCGTTTTCAAAATATGGATTTACAAACTCAAAAAAGAGACACCGCCACTCATCGAGGAATGCCCAAAAACCAATAACCCATAGCTATATGAGCCAATGATCTTATAATCTTTTCGATTAAATAAGAATCAACATCAAAATTAGATAAAATACTACAACAAACACGAAACAAATATATTAATTTTAAACGCTAACAAAACAACCCATACTAACAAAACTTTCAACGGAAGCGGATATTCAAAAATATCTGCAACACAAAGCTTAAATGAGAAACTTGATCACACCATAACTCTTACAGTATATGAAAAAACTGAGAGAGAGAGAGAGAGAGAGAGAGAGAGAGATATCTTCTGTAGCACTAGAAGACCCACAACTTGGCCTAGCCAAAATTGAGCCGAAAATCAACAAAATTGGGTCAGAAAGCCATTGGTCATGGGTTATTCATCACTTGCAACCAATTTCAAAATTTTATTTCAAGCAAATCGTAAGCTCAAATTGAACTTCATAGAATCCTACAGTTTCGCAATATCATAAACTATCATTGCTATCTATATTTATAGCTAACGCCTCCTTAAACAAACCTCGTATGCCCTAGCCTCAAATATTACTTTGATTACATGAACGAAGAGCGATATCACTTACTGGTTGCGATATGCAGTAAATCCAGCTCATCAAGATGTTTCTAGCACAAAACCTATTAGATCATGTCTTCAAATTGAGCCATTTACGAAATATGACGCGCTTGGATAAGTTCTCGTATTTGATCATGAAGATATTAGTTTTTTCTATTGAAGAAAATATTGAAGACTGCGTTTAAGAGAAATCCTCTTTAGCTCCGTACAATGAACGTCTCCTTTGTGCTCTGCGATTGGTCGGTCAACAAAGGGACAATTCGTTTGACTCCTTGAAACTGCACAAAAGAAGAAAAATTAAAATAAAATAAAATCAAGGGCTTGCTCAGTGAACAGCGCCGCACGAGAAAAAGCCAGTAGGCTCCTTGAGAAAGTGAGCCGCCTGCTCAATCCGAGTTATTTATTTGTAAATTCTTTAAATTCTAGCTTAAAGCTAAATATGGAAAAAATTCAAATATGCAAGTAATTATAACTCTGAATAGTCATATCAAATCATGTAAATCTTTAATATCTTTATTATTTATCATTCATTTCTTTAGTATTTTCACATTGACTTAATTTACAAGAATATCTGCACGTTGATATTACAACAGAACCCCCTTTTTTGGCCTTTTCTCTAAATTCTTCCTCACCTTCTTTCTTTTCCTTCTTCCTTCTTCCTTCTTCCTTCTTCCTCTCTTTCTTCTTTTCCTTATCCGGAGCAGTTGCTACTTTTGACTTTTCAACTTTTCATTTTTGCCTTTCCTCTTTTTTTCTTTTGACTTTTTGACTTCAAAAGAACCCATATTTTACATTCGATGGGCGGGTGGCTCTCCTGCACTCTCGGCTTCTGCGAGAACTATGTTTTATCTCTCTTTTGCCAGCTTCCCTTTCGAGGAGGGACAAGACACCGGGAGGTGTCAAGCCCCTCCCGTTCAAAGGCGATCCACCTTTGAACGGGATAAGAGGATGAAGTCATGGGCATTTCTACCAAGGCATATTCGAGTTCATGGCAAAGTAGCCGGGCTCGATCAAGCAATCGACTAAAGCAGTAACTTGTTACAATAACACTTGCTCAATGCCTAATGATCGTCGTCACTAAGTCGAATCACCTTGAAAACAACTTTACCCATTCAAAGGATCGGAAAATTAGGGTCGTTTTGTTGAGTATTGGCCAAACCCTTGTCTTTGTTCGATACACGCCCACAAAATTCTATAGGTCCATAGGAGAAAAATTCAGAAAAAAAAAATCATGTAGGTAAATTTCTAGTTAGATCAGTAAATTTTACATAATGCTGGTAAAAAAAGCGATTGGTGCGTTTGTCTAGTGAATTATTAACTCACTAGCGTTTATTCTAAGCATTTAGAAATTATCAACTATTCCAATAAATTACAAACTCCTTATATAGCTTATTGACTTTAGTAGAGGGTCTACCTGAAATTAAATAGGCCTCAGTGTGCTTAACTTTCCTGGGTAGTAAATTCCAAAAAACAACCTAATTTTCAAACCAAAATACCCAACAAGCATTAGCTCTCCCTGAAAAGGAGGTGATCCAGCCACACCTTCCAGTACGGCTACCTTTTAATCACTTGGAAGGAAAATTGGTTTTGGCAAAGTCAAATTCCTTGTCTTGACTCCCAACATTTTAGAAATGCAATTTTCAAAACTTGAATGTTCTCCATAATTGCTCCCGCCATTCTTTAATTATCAAATTCCGTTCCTGCCCTCACTCGGCCACTGCTCATCTTCTATGACTGCTGAAATGCTAGGTCACCGCACCCGGGTCTTCGCCGACGGTCTCCGCCACTAGCCACCTCCTCGACTTCTATTCCTCGATCAAGTCGCACTCCCACCGTCGGTGCTGGTGCTGGTGGTGATGGTCAGCAAATCATCCTCAGCGGCGACGGAAGGAAGGTCGTGGATGGATGACCGGACGGTCGGGGACAAACGAAAGAGCAATGACTTCGGGCCCTTCTACTTCTCCATTGCAGAAGCTCAGAGAGAGAGATGGTTCTGATTCAGTCGCAAACCCTCGTCCCTTTCTTTGGTCCCCCATTTCCAAGGATTTCGTGGGGAGTTAATTTTTTTGTTTTCAATTGAAAAGATTCCAAAGGACTTTTCTTTTTTCTTAGAAAAAAAGGGAAAGAACCATTAAGATTTGGCGCCAACAGGCCATTGTCTGAAATCGCACGACTCTAATTGAAATGATTCCAACACTGAACTTCGGTATTTCTTTGTTTTTAATTGAAAAGATTCCACCGATGAACTTCGGTATTTCGCGGATTTCTGGATCCTGGCTTGCTCTGCTTCGGTTTGCTCGTTTGGGAAAACTTTGGCCATGTGCAGTGAAGAAGAAAGAAGGAAAGGACAAGCTTAAAAGAGACGAGAGTTTTTTCTTCTTCTTTTTTCCTCTTGGAGTAAAAGGGATGAATCTACTTCACAAGATTTCATGACCCTGGATGGAGGTCGCACCGCCTGGAGATCGCATTTGCTGGGACTTTCGGAGAAAAGTTTAAAGAAAACCACGAACGATTTTATGACTCCATTTATTTCATAAAAAAATAAATTATTTATATATTTATTTATTTGCAAATTAATGCTTTCATTACTTAAAATAATTAGTTAATTGGTAATTTTTTAATTATCTATAACAATTCATATGTAAAAATTTTCATACTTCGTAAATGATACAAGTACTTGTCTTTTAGAAAATAATTTTCAAATCATTTATTTTTTACAAAATAAATGAAGTGTAAATTAAAGTAGTTTTTTTTCTTAAGTGTAAATTATAAGTTAAAAATCCATTATGAAGCTATTTTGGATAAAATACTATTTGGAAAAAACATTCTTGCAATTAACTTTTCTTTCTTCTATTAAAGAGGGAGAAAAAAAACCCAACCCCTCAAATAAAGCCAACCATCGAGATTTGGCATCGACGACTATTATCTGAAATCACACAACTTCAAGTGGCCCCTAGCAACCTTGATAAGGGTTGCCTAGGGTCGGAGGTAAGGTTATGCAACCTCGGGTGATAATCCCTTAGTTTGCGCAACCTCACTGACAACTAGATCGAGCCTCACCAGTCGACTTTACAACTTTACAGGGGAGAAAATGACAAGTAGTTATAAACTTGGCTAAAATCGAAAAATTAAAAAAAAATAGCGATGGTAATTTTGAAATAAAAAAAGATTGCCGAACTTGAATGACGAGAAAGACGAACACTTTCGGCCTCCTTCGAGGCGGTTTCTCAAAATCCTTTCCCAGGCTCACAAAATTTGGCCAATGGGCGTCGGGCCATTATTTGCCGCCCGATTTATAGAGAGAGAGAATGGTGGGATGGTCCCTTCGTCAACGGTGGTGGGCCCCGCCACGAGGACAGCGGCGGCCGCCCCGGGGACGGGGGGGGTTTGTTGGGGGTCGCAGGCGATTGAGGGTCAGGATTCGCCGTGTTCACTAGCGGACGTGCGAAACGGAGCACCCCTAAAGCCCCCCGCAATTTGAAAATTAAGCGCATAACCTCACCGAATCGGAAGGGCAAACGTGTCCTTTCAAACTAAAAGGGGGCGTCATTATTTTTTTCATTCTGGGCTTTCCGTCATTTGGACGCTCCAATGGCCAACTTATCCAACTCCGAATTTTTACTTTTTTTTCTTTGGCAAAATCCAACTCCAGATCAAAATGCCGTTATAAAATCGCAGGAACCATCATCATCATCCTCCATCGACCCAAAAAAAAAAACAAAAACAAAAAAAAAAACAAAGAGGACAAAGAGGAGGAGGAGGAGGAGGAGCTCTTTTCACGGAAACCCCACGATCGAAATTAGTGTACCTCACCCCCTCATTCCAAAAACTCATCATCCCTCCCCCTCAGCATTCTCTCTCGCCTCGCCACCAGACCAGGCCACCACCACCGCCACCACCACAACCTCAACCACATTGAAAATGCCGACCACGTCACCATCCACAGCCGCGGGCGGCGGACGTGGCCGCCGACGTCATCAATGCATATCTTCACGGAGGGTGGCCAGGAGGGTGGACCCCTCCCCCGCCCGCCCCCCGCCTGCTGCCCTGCCCGTGGCGGTGCACACGGCCCAACCCCGCGCACTTTAGCCTCGCCCCCCACCCCCACCACCACCACCTCAGCGGTGGCCTCCTCTCTCTCTCTCTCTCTAGATCTCAAGATCAGCCGCACACGCCTCCCTACCCCCACCCACCCAACGCCCACCCCCTCCCCTCTCCCACCCCTCTTTTAACCTTATCCTCCTCCGCCCTCCTCCACCACCATGCCTTTCTCTTTTTCTCCACCACCCACCTCCTCCTCCTCTCCCCTCCTCCTCCCCTCGCTATCCTGCGCCGCCGCCTCCTCCTCCCTTCACCTCCCCCACCGCCGCCCCTCCGCCGCCCCTCCGCCGCCCCCTCGCCTCCTCCCATCCCCAGATCTGCTCAGATCTGACCCCCTCGTCCCTCCCCGCCGCCGCCGCCGCCCATGGCCACGGCCGCCGACGCCGCCGCCGACTCCCTCCTCCCGACCCCGTCCAGCCCCTCGGCTCCCCGCAGCCCCACGAGGACTCGCCGGAGCCGCTCCCCCACCGGGCCTCCCCACCCCGTCGCCCTCCCCCTCGCCGCCGCCCGCGTCCTCGCCTCCCCTCCCCACGTCGGTGGCCATCCCGGCCTCGCCGCCCATGGGTCAGCCCACCACCATCACCCTGGCCCAGCCGGCCATCACCAACCCGCGGCGGCTCCCGCCGCCGTGCTGGTCCCACGACGAGACGGTGGCCCTCATCGACGCGTACCGCGACAAGTGGTACTCCCTCCGCCGCGGGAACCTCAAGGCCAACCACTGGCAGGACGTCGCCGACGCGGTGTCCTCCAGCTGCCCCTCGGCGTCCCCGGCCAAGACCGCCGTGCAGTGCCGGCACAAGATGGAGAAGCTCCGGAAGCGGTACCGCACCGAGCTCCAGCGCGCCCGCTCGATCCCCGTCTCCCGGTTCATCTCCTCCTGGGTCCACTTCAAGCGCATGGACTCCATGGAGAAGGGCTCCAACTCCTTGAACCAGGCCTCCGCCACGTTGGCCAAGGCCGAGAAGGCCGACAGCGACGACGACAACTTCAACGACGAGGAGGAGGACGACGAGAGCGAGTTACTGGGCAGCGCCCAGTTCGATCACAAGTTCAAGAACAACGGCTCCTCCGCGAATTCAAGAAACCTCCATGCCTTGTACCACAACGGGATCGGGACCGAGCACGCCAGCGGGAGCAAATCGGCAGCAGGCGGGTTCCGTATCAAGATCCCCACCGGAGTGAGCATAGCTCAGCCCGGAGTGAATTATCGGAAGTTCGACAAGAAATTCAACATGGGTCCTGCCGCCACTGATGCGAACCCTAATTTTAGCCCCAATTTCGGCCCTAATTTCGGAGGAAGCGGTGGCGGCAGCGGCGCGGCCGGATATGGAGCTAGGGTCGCGAGGGAAATAAGCGGGATGGGGAAGAGGGGGAGAGAGAAGGACCCGCTGGAGGAAATGGTAGGGGCCATCAAGGTCTTGGGGGATGGGTTCGTGAGGATGGAGCAGATGAAGATGGAGATGGCCCGGGAGATCGAGAGCATGCGGATGGAGATGGAGATGAAGCGGACGGAGATGATCCTCGAGTCGCAGCAGCGGATCGTCGAGGCCTTCGCCAAGGCGGTCACGGAGCGGAAAAAGAAGGCCAAGAGGATGCCTACTCCGGAAGCCTGAATTCGAAATTGGCGACAGGCAGGGAAGATGAAAAATTTCTGAACTTTGCTGTTGCTTCTTGCCGCTTCTGTTGGCTAATGATGATGATGATGGTCGCTCATCAAGAGGGTTAAGGGAAGATTGTAGATCAGGGGTTAGTGATTGGAGTTGGACAAAGCTGAGCAAGAGCAAAAGCTTTGGTTTTTATGTAGGATTTGATTGTTAGGAGAGCTAAGATAGATCTATTTTGCAGTGGGATTTTTTCTTTTTTTCTCTTTTTGTTTGATGTCTTTAGTGATAGGGGGACTCTGGAATATGCATAAGGTAATACCTTTGTTGGATAATTTAAAGCTTATCTTAACACACTTCATCTTTTGGTCCTCTCTCTCTCTCTCTCTCTCTACCTGGTCCTGTCTGATGTGCTTGGGAAGCTTGTTATCTGGTTTCCATGTCAGCTCAGTGTACCATTCACGCTTTGGCAAAGTCCTTTTGAGCTTTGCTTTTATGGACCTCCAGATGTTCCAATTGATGTGGGTCTGATGCCTGGAGGGATCTTTGCACATCAGTCTTGAAGATACATGCAGTGGTTTATGCACGTTGGTCTTATAGTCTCTCTGTAGCTTTGATCTCGCCGTCTGCCTCCCATGTTAACTTTTGGTTTTTACTTTAGATGTGGATGAGCCGAAGCTCTTGGATGTGGATTCTAATCCTTCCAAGACGGTTCCATTTCCTGCTGTCTGCACACGGTCCTGACTGATAAAATTGTCAGTGGGACTTGTACATTGATTACTTGGTGTCGGCCCATGGAAAAATTTAACTTTTTAACTGCCGCATCCGTGATGAAATGCTGTGTCATATTGCAAGCTTGATAGCGTTCAAAATCTTGGTGAAATGCCTGTTCTGTTTTGGTTTTTACGATATCAAAAGGCTGTCTTCGAGATCAAAATGCAAAAGGGTCCCGAGTGAAATCGTTGCGCAGTGCCATGTCGCCCGAATTTGCATGTTTTGACGTAGATGAGCGATGGATTGAATTCTGACTGGTGAGTTTCCAAACACATTGCATGACTGAATGTACCGGTGGGATATACAAAAAGGAAGATAATCACCATGAGAAACGTTTCTCCTCTCAAATTTTGGTACTGTTAAACGAATCGGACCCCTCTCTCTTCTTATGAAATCAGGGTGCTGTTCCCTACCCTCTTCCATGACTTCGAACAGCCGACGTGGTCGGACCATCTGTATGGCGCCGCGGTTCCATTGACACCACCGACGGCAGCGTTCTCCTCCTTGTCAGACTGTCGGAACCGCTTCCAGTCTTGGAGGACCGCCGTGAGGTCCAAGGTCTTGGCGCCTATGCTCCGGCAACAGTTGGCGTGCACGGTGCACACGGCCCTTATGTCCTTGCTGTCCTGGCAGAACCCGCTGAAGTAGCGCGTGTCCAGGAACCGCACGTTGAGCCCGAGCTCCCCGAACGCGCCCTCCCGCGCGAGGTCCTGCAGGACGTCCTGCTCTTTCTTCCCGGTGGCGTTGTCCTTCTGGGCGTACCACGCCTCAAACAGCGCGACCGTCTTGTTGTTTGACCTCACAAAGTAGAACCCGGTGTTGATGAGGTTCTTCTCCGGCCGCGGGTCGCCGTTGAACAGGTCGGTGCTGATCTGGAGGTCTACGCTCTGGTTGCGGCTCAGCCTTGCGAACGGGTTTCTCAGCCACATTACGTCGGTGTCCTGCGAAAAGGGAAACGTTGTTTGATAAAAAAATGTTACTGCATATTGACACAACAACATATGCATATGATCATGTGAAATTTGAACCTATTATAGAACAATAAAATTATATTGGATTAATATGGAAAAATTAAGAAAAAGAGACAAATAAAAATACCAAAATTGACTTTAAGTGAGACTGATTTGAAGCGTGAAGGTATATGGTTAAGCAAATAATATTGAATTAGCAGTTTGGTGCATCCAGTTTACCTAATTGTCATGTATTAGTTTAATTTAGGTGAAATTTGACAATTTGAGTTGCTGATCTGAAACCGACGTGGAGAAACCCTTGGAAAGATTTGCTAGATATGTAACTCATTTATGCCCTCAATAAAAGGGAAAGGAGGGATTTGGAGATTGCCATCCACTCTCAAACTATCTAAAATATGATATTTATAGCTTCTTCTTTTTTTCTGATTCCAACAAAATAAAGCTAAAAATTATTAAAATCCACTAAGCTTAGTAATCAGGCCGGTTCAACCCACGAACCTAATCGAACAGGTTTCATACGACCGGTTCCGGGCCAATTCACGCAAAGCCGTATTCTAGTAAAAAATTTGGGACTAGACCTAGATTGTTTGGTTTCCATTGTCAAGTACTATCAGTTATACCTGGGAATCGGTTTAAAATCAAACCTAAATCTATATATCTAAAACACTTTCTACTTTCTTACGTTGAAGTATTTTATTTGATCATGTTTGGTTTTTATGGGATATTCATACATTTCAAATAATAAAAATAAATATGATTTATTAACAACAATGAAACAAAAAGAAACAAAGGGTCAGCTTCGAAATTTGACTTCTTCGATTCAAGAAACTTGGAATCAATTTAATCATTCCAAACATTCCTAATTTAAAATCAACCGCCCATAAAATTAATCATTACATTGAGCAATGTAGTTCTTTCAATAGTAATTAGTCCTACTAAAATAGATAGTCGGAAACACTCGAAGCAATTAACTATGATTTCAATACGTCACCAAAAATCATAGAGCATGCACCTAGCGCATACACTCGACCAACGACTAGTTAAACTAATGTCGCAATACTAAAGCCAAGATATACGTCTTCATTAAAAAAAAATAATAGTCCAAGAACCGTAACACATCTCTTTATATGTCACGTTATTAATTCATTTAGAACCCTAATGTATCCTAACATTTTCCTTCTTTAATGAATTTTTACAAAAATGTGGTTCAATGTATGATTTCAGCTTTAATTCCATTTCCAGCCTTCTTTATTGCCGTCAATACTGGTGAAGTATATCCGCCAAGCAGAAACGGATCGCGATCGATCTTCCTCCCTAATCTCTTCAAACTCGAAACGGAAGATCGAGAAATCAATGACGCAATCAATGACCGCGGCCGTGCGTACCGTGAAGATGAAGCTGTACCCTCGCCGGAGCACCTCCGTCAGGAACTGCGTCCGCGCCCACATCATCCTCACGAAGCCCTTCGACATGTAGACCGCCTCTCCCCCGAAGTCGACGCCCTCCGTCTCGAGCCGGTAGCAGTGGAGCCGCTGGAACAGGCACCGCCGGTGCGCGGCCTCGTCGACGGCGACCACCAGGACGTGGTCGAGCAGCCCCCGCGTGCCCTCCCCGAGCCAGAAGCTCTCGAGGAAGAGGCCCAGCATGGTCTTGTCCGACTCCACGCCCTGCTCTGCGTACGCCCCGTTCACGACGGCGATGATCAGGGTCTTGTCCGGCATTGCCGCCCGGGCCAGCGCGGACCCCAGGCCGTCCGCCGGAGCGTGCACCGAGGCCTGGAAGACGATCGGAGTGAGCGACGCCGGAAGACATTTTAGAGAGAGCTTTGATGGGGTCGAGCGACTTACCGGGTTCGGGGCGGGGCAGGGGCGGGGGAAGCGAGTTGCGGAGAGGAAGCAGAGGAGGATGACGGCGGAGGAGAGGAGGGAGAGGACGGTGAGGCTCAAGACGGAGTTCTTGGAGTGATCCATGCGAGCGCGATTGCGAGTGCGCGAAAGGTGAAGTTTTTCTTGGTGGGTCTGTAGCTTTGGGCTCGATTCCTGTGAGACTCACGGCAGCAGAGTCGGTTGATGTGCAGTTTGCTCACGAACATGGAGAGACAGAGAGAAACAGAGAGAGAGAGAGAGAGAGAGAGAGACACGCTAATTGATCTGAAAATTGCCCATGAAAAAACTGAGGAGCCGTGACTTTTATACCTTACAGAGGGATTTTACTTTGAATCCATTGGCGATCAACTCACGACTCCACCTGATGACTTTCATCAGGCCATTTGACATTTCGTGCCAAATGAAGGGAGATTCCGGCCACATCGCTATCTAGAAGGGGTCCGATGAAGAAAAGAAGGCGTCCGAGATGGAGTTTTTAGAAATTGGAGAACCTCGGCTAGGTCTAGGTTGAAGAGTTGTACTCAGGTTCAGGTCGATGCATAGATTTTTAGTAGGCTAATTAATTAGTGTCTTTTTTTTTCTAATATGAGTAGATCCTCTAATTATAAGTTGATCCTTTTAAATGGGTAACTTTGCAAGTTTGAGTTTGTTTCCTGATTAAAGCCTCGTGGATTTCCTTGTTGAACGAAGTTTCCTAATATTGTTTGATCAAAAGAAAGTTCAATTCACTACTTGAATGATATATGAAAGGATTCATAGGAAACCTCAAAGATTTACCATTACAAAGCAAGCCCTTAGAGCTCTAAAACAAACCAAAGATATCACCATAACATGGTTAGTACAGATAATCGCATGTTCATTTCTCAAGAATAGATCTGCAATTACATCCAGCCAAAAGGAATAGCAGTCAATTACCGAATCATACATCATAGTAATAAATGCACACCAGAATCTCAATTACGACTCTACCTTTTGGCTATGTGCGCCTAAATTTGGTGTCCACAATATCATCATTGTACGAAGACAACATAAATCTTAAATAGGCCTTGATTTGACACTTGTGAGAATGAGACATTAAGCAAGCGTGAGGCACCAAGACTTTTAACAATAACAAGTTAAACGAGCATAGATTCAACATTGAAGCTGCCGTGAACACCATTAAAATTGAAGGCGGTGTACTTATTTATTAGAACTCCTAAATCTAGAATTAGATTGGAGAGAATGGCTCACAAGTCTAAGATGGGGAGAGCAAAGCTCCCAGGTCTAAATCTAAATTAAGAGAGTAAGGAAAAACAAAGAAAGTAAGAAATAAATTTACGGGCCATATTTGAAGAAATTTCTTTTTCTGAATATGTATTTAAGTTCAAGTTGGTTTCTTAATGCAAGTGGTTTTTTAATTTGGTGTTTCCTAGTCTTAATTTGTCAATATATATAAGGTGCATTGTCAATTGGAAGCATACGGATTTGAGCTAATATTATTTGAGAATTTCTCTTAGGTGAGTGCTTTATCCAATTCTCTGTGGTAACTAATATGACATTCTTTAATGCCTCAATGGCAAACTCTCTTTCTATTCCAAAATCAATTCGTCTCAAGCACCAAACACTTTCCTTCATCCTTTCATACATGTTCAGCAATTTCTCAGAAACTCACCAGACACCGCTCAATATTGTGCTTTCAAAAATTACTATTTACTATGGTTGTGATAAATAAGTTATAATATAGGGACTCATGACTCGATAAACTAGTCTAATGTGGAGAAAGCAAAGAATTAGATGGGCAATATCACCTTACTAGTGGTGGAATAGGGAAATAATTGAGCTTTCTCCATGCGAATAGTGTGTCATCAGGTTATTAAAACAATAATTGCTAGATGAGTAAATGATCATGAAAGCTTCTATGACATGATAATAAGCTCTGGCCATACAAGATATATCGTGGTTGAAAGTTATAAAATCATGTAGCTTACAAATTATGAATAACACATAGTGGTGTCGTATTTTCACCTGCCGGTGTATACAAAACCATTTTGCACCCTCGAGCACTACTTATAACTTAAAAGTATAGCACGGCTCAATTCAACCGGATCGATACATGGTAACTCTCATATTTCCCGCTCAATATACGGTTCAAATCCTCACACTTGCACGTCTATTGAAGTCACCCACGAAAGCACAAGGTGCCTGGCCTAGTCGATCGGGGTCTAGGCAAAAGAATCTTGTATCAATGTTGCGAGCAATGCGTTGTCGAACATAGCAGCTTTTACTAGAAGGATTGGATTCGATTAGGAACCATCGAGGGCAAGTAAAAATTAGGAGTGTATGGGTGGGATTAGGCATGTTTCGGTTGGAGCTAATGCCTAACCACTAACCGCTCCCACCTTCCGTCTCTTCCTCGTGCCAGCTTAGGCTCGAGCAAGCGACAACTTCCGGCCTTCTCGCGCCACTAGGCTCGTACCTAGTCAGTGATCCTAGAGCTTCTTATCTATCTTTATTTTAATTCAATTTGCTCTTTTTAGGGATGACCCTTCTCAAAATTATTATTTGTTTGATTACCAATTACTATAATTGATTGATTTATCTATAGTGTTTTTAGTCCTTTCGATTGTGGTCTTTGTCACCATCATTTTCGACGAAATGACAAAACTATACTAATTTGCTATCTGACATTCTCAAGATTTGACTGGTAGGTAAAGGCTTAGAAATTTGATTTATTTTTTCACGGGTTTGAAAAAGGTTTTAGAGGGGTTTGAATTTGTCATAGTCGTCGTGGAAGTTAGAAAGTATATGCTTTACATGTAATTGAAAGAAAAATGTGCACATACGTGCCGTGTCATACTTAGTACATCTACATTTCCCACGTGCATCTATAGATTGAATTTACGATCTCAGAATTTCGCCACGTGTTTTTCTTTTATAAGAATTGCAAATGCATATGGTAGAGCTCTCTCATGAGATTTCACAATTGCAAAATACCCCAAAACTTTGGTGCAAATGCTCAAATCGGTTTCAAAAGTTTGTATTGTATTGTAATGTGTATCGAGAGACAATTTCAAATATTATTCAATTAGTTCAAATTTATTGTACGAATGTCAATTCATTAATAAACCTTCCAATTTTGTCAACTTAGTGATAAAATTTTACGCTAAATTTTAATGTAATTCTTCGAATCAATTTTTACAAGAAATCATTGATCTAGTGGGGTATTATGTAGAATAGCCGATAATGATTGGACTGTCATGTTAGTAATTTTCAACTAAAATTGAACGAAAGGATTATATTGGAACTTTGCACAAATGTTTCGGATTAAATTAAAAAGTTTAAAACTGAAATAAATTAATATCCGTATAATACATTTAAGACTGATTAGGTATTTTCCCAAATGCGTGCATTGTCACTTTACATTTTGAAACAGTGAATTGAACTCTCCTTTGCCTTCATTTTCACAATGATGAAACTCTCTGCACCAGGCAGGCTTTTTAGCTGATGAGATGATTTGCCAAGTCAATGCTGACTCGTCCCCTGAGTTTCAAGTCATAAAATAATCCTATAAAGGGAACATGTTTCTTTGAGTAGGATTGGCATGACAAGCATTTTAACGATTGTATTGCTGACGTCTTTGTTTTTCCTTAATTAGATAATAACATAAAAAAAAATTCAAATCAATACGTCTTTGACACATTTATCCCCGAGCTAATTTTCCGTTTCACAAAAATTTCCAACTCAACATACAATTTATCCCGACTAACTTTTTGGTTTAAAAAATCCCAAACTAGTAGTCATAACTTCCTTCGTACTGCAGTGCTGCAGACAGCATTAGCAACTCCTCTCTATTATTGCCATCTCCAATAGCTTTCCTTCCAGATAAGGGCTCCCTTGCGTTATAGAAATTTGCTGAAATCTCTAATTTTGCCTCAATTTCATCCTAATTTTGGTGATTTAGGAGAGATAGGAGGAGCAGATTCAATTCTGCCCTTTTCGAATCTCAATTCATTTTTGTTTAAATTCAGCTTTCTCAAAACGACATCATTTAAAAAGCCATTTATGTTGAATTTCCATGTTAGATCCACATCAGGCATTGCCCCGTCGGCAGTTTAACAAGGATATTAAACAAAAGTTAACGAAAGATAGATTTGTCACGAATGTATCAATTTGTAATTTTTTATGACATAAAAATTAGTTTCAAGAAAATGTGTCGGGTGTGTACAAAGTTGAGATTTTTTTTATAAGTGTACAAACTTGGGATCTTATGTAATGATATTCCTTTTTTTAATTGATATATTAAGTATCAATTTAGTGACGTTTGATTAGTATGATGAGTTCACGTATTTAAGAATTAGAGCAACAATTTACTCTAGATTCCGAGATAATAAAAATGTAGCATGGGACCTTTTAGGATATCTAATTTTTTGGTAAGATAAGTCTCGATTTACCTTGACAATATACAATTATATACCCTTAATAAATTGTAGTTCTACTCGAATCTTTGGGTCTGTTTGTTTCGCAGAAAACATTTTCCAAAAAAACATTTCCTCATTTTCCGACGTTTGAATTGCTTCGATGAATGAGTCAACGAAAAATATGTTCCTAGTCAACATAAAATGTTTTCCTATCAAAACTTAATTTCAGATAAATAATTGCCCCTTTGAAAGAATCGAAAAACATTTTCCCAAAAATTTTCCTAATCTTATGGTCCTTGGTTAATAAAACTTCTATTCTTATAATTCGATTTTTTAACTATTATTTAAAAAAATAGTATTTTTTATTATTATTTTTCTTTGTTTTATTTGTCTTCTTTTCTCTTTTTTCCTTTCTTATACTTCTACCAGCAATGTGCCTCGGCAACGGTCGGTAGCCCACCAACCGGCCATGGGCCCATGACATGGACCGACAAGCTCATTTGTGGTCATCACTGGCAGGTTAAGTAGCATCAACACCGTCACACGACACGTGATACGACACGATACACCGACAAGTTATTTTAAAAAAATAGAATTCCAACACATTTGCACATGTTATATGTTAAATGTACATTTTTATTTATGCATAATAAATTATCATTTTAATGATTATTTCAATCAACTTAATTTGATTTGAATTCACATATAAATAAATAAATAAAAATTCTAGAATGAATTTACACTAAAAACATTAATCCACCATTTATTAATATCATTCATTAGTTTAATTTGACAAATTCAACTCCATTCTAAAAATCCATAAAATTTCGAGGAAAAAAAAATAATTCATATTCTAGACTCGCATGTCAAAAGTGTTGGAAGAGAAGAGAAAAAAAAAAATTAGATGTGAATTATTAATATCATTCATTGTTTCAATTTGACAAATTCAACTCCATTCCCATAATTCATAAACTTGGAGGAAAAAAACAAGTAATTCATCTCCTAGACTCGCATGTCAAAAGTGTTGGACGAGAAGATAAAAAAATAAAAATAAAAATTGGAGCAAATTGTGTATCATGGGAAGTGAGAGTTAAAAGAGAAGAAAATACTAGATTTTTCTTCTTTCCCTATTCATTATTTTTTATTTTTTATTTTTTATTTTATTTTTTTCACATACATACATTTTAATCCATTATTTATTGAAAATTCTTCATGTGTGGAAAACTCGCATGTCAAAATTCCAACTCAAGTATCGAAGAGTGTTGGAAAGTTGACTAGGTGTCGATTTTCCGACACTTGTTAATCGAGTATTGGAGAGTGTCTGATAGTATTAAAAAATGTCGGACACATGTCAAAATGTTCAACACGATTAAGGCTCTCAGAGAGTATTTGTGTTTCCTAACCTGTAGTCATAGTGAAGGAAGTTGGATAAAGAAAAGGAAAGAAAAAAACAAGGAAAAGAAAATTAAAAATAATTAAAAAATCGAATTTTAAATAATATAAAAGAAAAAAAGAGAAAAAAATTCTATTTGTTAAATAAAAAGTAAAAAAAATATTAAAAAATTGATTTTTCCTAAAAGAAAATTATGAAATTGAAATCACTTTCCAATAAGATCCAAATATTAGAAAATATTTCCAATCAAATATCACCCAAAAAGGGAAATCAATCGTGTTCATTTTTTATGAAAGCATTTTCACTTATCATTAAGTTTTTCGCATAACAAATGCATTGTTCAAATGATAATCAAGGAGAAACGATGCCCAATAGCAACATGTCCGTACAACTCCCCCCTCGCTCGGTGCCGCGTTGACTAGTATTTCACATAAACTCACCGAGATGGGCTATCAAATAATTCTATGTTGGTCATAAGTTTTTAGGTGGATTTTATATTACTTTGAAACGTGAAATAATTTAGAGAACAATTTTTTTTTCTAATTTGACTAGTTAAAAGTTTTGGTTCAATCAACAAATGCGGTCTTCGTTATTCTCTCAATGGATTCTTTATTAGTTACTTCATCTCATGACCCAATGTGTCGAGATGTATATTGTGTAATTGGACATTACTAATTGACACAAGGGATTCATAAATTATAAGTATAAACAAAACTCTTAGGTTCGAATAGACTTGTCAAAATTGATCATACACCCATTCGATATTGCGTTCACTCGCAAAGTGCTTTAACAATACAAGTCAAGTCGGGTATAAATCACTAGACTTGTATTACATAAAAATGAAAATTGGTTAGTTTGAATCTAACCATTTTCGATCCGATCTACCCATTTGACAAGTTTCGGTCCAAGGCTTAATTAGTTCAGGAGAGTTTCTTTTGTCCAACTCAACATCGTAAAGTACATGACTTTTTTCAATACCAAGGGGGGACTAGAATTATAGATCCCTCACCGTTTGCACGTGCATATTGCTGTTAGTTGCCTCTTCGGAACGATTATACAGAGGACTTCAATTATTAGTTGGTTACCCACAAGGTGTTGGCCTAAAAAGCAAAAGGTTTGCTCCTCCTATTGTGAACTTGAGTCCATTCCGAGGGAGTACCAAGAGTAAATTCCCTCCGCAACCAAGGGGGTGGACTAATCCAACTGTGTGAAAGCTAGTCCGAGCAAAATCTGATCGCTATAATAAAGATTATTAGAATAATGAGATTGGTGTCCTTTTTTATTTTTTTATTTCCAAGTTATTGATTTAAGATGAACATTTCAAATTTTATATATGTGAATTCATTTTCCTAGGCATATAAGAAAAGGTAGTTTTCCCTAAACATGATTGGCTAAGAGTAGGGTTGTAACAAAACATAACTATGAGGCAAATAATCACAAAGAATTGGAACGAATAAATCAGGCAAGCAATTTAGTCAATTTGATCAACTAAGTCATAGAATTTTCCATGCTTTGCCAATTTAGTCAACTTGGTCAATTTTGATTAGAAATTATTAACGTGGATACAGATCATCCTACATAACATGACAAATACTGGTATGCATACCTTTTAATAATATTTTGATATTTTCTTTTTTTATATTCTTTTTTTTCTTTTTTAGTGTTCCTCTTTTCCTTCTTTACTCTTTTTCTTATTGTCGTTGGTGAGAGTCACTAGGCCCTTGCCGCCTATGAGCTAGGGCCTCACCAACCACGAGCAAGGCCAGTCTCACTTGGATCTAGACAAGGTTGCCTCGCCCACAAGCTTGATAATAAGTAGAGGTGTCAGGAACCGAATCGAAAACCTAACCAAACCGAAAACTTTGATTTTTTTCGGTTCGGTTCGGTTTTTAGTTTGGTTCTCATTAAAAACCGAAATCTTTTTTATTGGTTCAGTTTTTATCAGTTAACCAAACCGAACCGAACTAAACCACACACTGATAAAATTTGTCCTCTCCCGTTTCGCCCAGAGCGCTCCATAACTCCACCTCTCCATCTCCTCTCAGCCTCTTGGTCTTGAAGTTCCTCCGGAAGCTGCATTCCTGGGCTCGCTTCTTAAGTGGGTCGCGCTCGAGGAGGCTTGGCTACAATGGCATGGTAGTGAACAACTCCGTGTTTCATGCTTCTCCTGGTCGTGTTGAGGCAGAGGCAGAAGAAGAAAAGGGTCCTGAAATGGAGGGTTCGAGTGTCAAGAGCGAAGGCACTGAGAGCAGCTCAAGCTCTGCATTTTTAACATCAGAAGCGAGGGGGATGAAGAGCAGAGTTAGAACAGCTCCGAGGTGTCGTACTCACCGCCTCCTGTACTGCATTGGTTGGTGGACAAAGCTCCGGTGTCGGACTGTGCCAGTGGAATGGCGTCCTGGAAGATGCAGAGAAATTCCACTCCAGTGACAAAAAGTTGGAGAAACACGGCTCTGCAATTTCAGGTTTGAACCAAGACAAACCGAAGCTGAAATTTATGTAATAAATTTTGTTTATTTTGATGTTATTACTGATTACTGTTTGGTTGATGGGGGACAGAGAAGAACGCAAGGAAGAAGAAGATTTAGGGAATAAAAAAAAATTGAAAATAAAAAAGAGAAAGAATTGAAAACAAAAAAAAAAAAAAAAAAAAAAAAACCAAGAGTTGAAAACCAAAACCGAAAAACCGAACCGAACCGAACCAAATGTTCAGGCCTCATTCGATTCAGTTCAGAAAATTTTTCTAATGTTTCGGTTCGATTCGATTTTTCAAAAAAACCGAACCATTGACACCCCTAATGATAGGTGATGGACAATTTTAAGTTCCTTACAAGTATCACCTGAAAATGTAAAACCTACTATTCAAAACAGATTTCTTAGAACATATAATCTATCCTTCATACCCTAGAATTTATCATGTGACAGGTTCCATGGTATAACAGGTTCCTTTTTTGATTTCATTTTTAGTTAAGTACAATGAAATTGAATGCAATAAGAAAAATGAAAATTTCCCATTGCATATTTTTACCGGATGATGTATTGTAGGTTAATTTATCTCAATCTACCAACGATGTAGAATGATATAAATTATAACAAGACACCAATGTTAGCACGATATGCATATTTGACGCCAACAAATACAACGATGATGCCAAAAAAGAACATCATGTGAAACCAGTTCAATCCAAAAGCTGAAATACGGCAATGTCGATTATTCAGGACTTGGAAAGAACATTCCCCGGGGACAATGAAGGGGGTTCGTAATCGCTCGTGAACGAGGAAGCCGCTGCAGGGTCCTTCTCCATATAAGTTTCTTCAAGTCGTTTTAGTGTCTCCTCGGGTAGTATTGTAAAATAGGCCACCTGTGTTGAAAACATTGCATTTGCTTGCTCAACTCTAATCGTTGCGGTCTCTCTTACCCAATGCTAAGTCTCATTAAATGATAAATGTTGCCATAACTTTCATACAGTGCTCACTTAAATTCCATAACTTTTCATTTATTTATTTAAGTGTCGTGTTGGAGTAAAATCCATCACTTAATTGATAATTCAAGCAAATTATCCTACATGGATTTTTTTTTAAAATTTTGTTTTGAATTTTTGAATTCCTTTTTTTAACTTTTTCTTAAGGTCAACAAGGGTCACCAACAACCCTTGCTAGTTGCAAAACCCTCCCCAAATTGGGCGAGGGCCACCTCACCCTCGACCACAAAGGCCCTAAGCGAGGCTGCCCACGGCTAATGGGGCCTTCGCAGTCAAGGGTGAGGGTATCATGGTCAACAAGGGTGGCCAATGACCCTTGTCAGCGCTAAAAAAGAAGGGAAAATAAGAAATAAAAAGAATTCAAAATATTAAAAAAGAAAGAAAAAAATTTCGCATTAGTGCTTGTGAAATCATGTATCACTCATATCCACATTAGATTTTTAAGTGAGACAAATCGCTGATAATACTCAAGTGATTGATTTTTTAAATTTCTTGCAGTTAAGTGAGCGAAAAAGAATTATAACACTCAAATACGCACTTTATGGCACTCCTATTGTTCTTATCCCTTATTTGTCTATTAGATTTTTGTACCTACAATGTTTGAGCTAGTTCGATTAAGGAGGATTGCATTTGGGGTATAGACTGATGGATGGACTGATGGATGTCACCATTGAATAGTAATTCTGACAGTAGCTAATTTCCTTTATGCATGTCAATACTTTTTTTTTTTTTTTTGGGTCAAATCGCAAGTTAACACATTGAAATACTGGTTGCATAACTGTGCTCCTCTGTTTCTTACTTCTGCCTTATGTTGTTCTTGGCAGATTCCTGGAAATACTGATTGCATCGTGCTGCATCGTCCGTTGGCTTGCATCTTGCTGGGAATGCATAGTTTGACCAACCACTCGAGCATTTCTTTAGTATTATTTGGAAGGCATTCCTCATGGAAAGATGCGTTGATGAGTCATTGACTATTTGATATCGTCGCGATACGTCTAGTTTTTTTTTTATGCCTTTTAGAATATAAAGTGATGTGCCTTGTTCTGGTGATATATTACTACTCGAATTCTCGATTCTCCCAGTTTAGTTTCCCCAAAAATTGGAATCGAAAATTGGATTGGAGCACATTGGAACTTATTAGTTCTTGATTCCACTTTTGAAATCATGCTCATCCTTACCCGATGGCAGTGCCTTGTTTAGATCTGGGCAAGGCCCAAACAACCCTTGTCACCCACAGGAAAAAAAATGAAAAAAATGAAAAGAGAAGAAAAAATAAATAATTCGAAAAAATTATTAAAAATTTTAAAAAATTGTCCACGTGAGCATTGATCGCTCCATGTTAGACAGCTAGCATCCACGCCAAAGATTTTCTATCAAGATTCACCGGATGGACTTATTTGGTAAAATGCAAAAATATTTAAGAATTAATTGACACAATTAAAAAGATTTAGGAGTGAATTGATAAAAGTATAGTAAGTTCTGATCTTTTTAGATAATTTTGTCATTTTCAATGTGATTCATACGTTACAAAATTCAATATGATACGAGTTCCTAAAAGTTTATCTATATCGCATATAAAGCCAACTTTGATTATAGTGCTCCCTTCGAAATTCATAAAAAAATGTCCTTAACCTTTCTATCCTTTTATTATTTCGTTGGAATCCCATATTATAAATTAAACCATTATCACTTGCGCCAAAAAAGAAAGGACAAAAAATTAGAGCGGCGAGCGAAATGCATGCTAACTTGTCCACTAGTTCCAAAGATCATGAACCAATCATGATTTTTTAGTCATCTTATCAACCAATTCAAAAGAGCGTGAAAAGCAACCGCATTTGCGCAGCGCGTGCTCGGGCGCTTGGTTTGTTTAAAGGGAACATTTCAAAGATCCTTTGCGACTTTCACTGGGGTTTCCAGTTTCCATGGTCGGGGCGTGTATTAAACTTGAATCAAACCCCACCCTGATAATCTTAACTGAAGACTCGATTTGATTTTTTGGTTTTCTCTTTTGAAATAATAAAAAGAAGTTTAGTGAAAAAGGAGAAAATTGTAATATTAAGAAGAGAGACAATTTTCAATTTGGTTTGTTACCAATCTGAACTAAAATGATCTGAACTAGAATAAAAGCGTTATTTTATTTTATTATCCAAACCAAACCCAACCGAAAATACACTAAAATTTAGTTGGATTTTCGATTTTTCGATTGGATTCTATTAGCCCTAGCTTTCACTTCTATCATAATTTGCAGCTTCGATGTTTAAAACCAACAATTTTAATCCATAATATCTCCTTAAAAAGTTTTGTAATTTTCTTTTCAAAAATACCCTTATCACCATAGATCCTAGATCCTATTGTTCTATGTCACATCTTGTATCTTGTCTCTCCTTCACGACGTAACATGATTGCCCGTCATTGTCGCAAGCTCTCCCTTGCCGTGCGACGCGTTTGGCCCAACGCATGTGTCGACCCCCGCTATGCGCACGCGGGTACGGTGCAACAGTCGGATTCGGCCACGGCCATTGAAAACTTCGTACCAAGGCTGCCAATGCCACGGCGAATTCACCGGTGGCGCTTGCTCCACCATTGCGGCCAAGGACGATTCGTGGTCGCACTCTATTTGGAAGTTTCCAAGAGTGAGAGGGTAAGGACGCCCTCGCCTTGGTCGTCATGTGGCGTTCCGGTTGCCTGGGGTTGCACTAGCCCAACGAGGGCAATTTTAATCTTGGGGAAGTCCTCCTCGCCTTGGTAGCGACTCTTGTCTCTTCATATGTTTCTCTCATTTTCTCACGAGCACATGTAGGGCTACACGGCCGTGGTGCGGCCGGTGGCGATGGCGGAACCGCGTCGCACCGGCCACGGCAATGGGAGTTTTTGCAACTGCTCATCCATCTTCCTCTTGTTTTTTTTTTTTTTTTTTCTCTCAATTTTCTTTCCTAATGTTTATTGATTATTTATTTGAATGTTGATTATTCCCTCATTTTATGTATATATTTTTTATGATTGATATACCTTCCATATCCCGTCACATATTTGAGCTGTGACCAAAGTGCCCTTGAAGCTGACATCGAGCGGTACATTGTGAATGAATTCATTGAATTAGGGGGTAAATTGCAAAATTGAAAGGTAAACGGCAACTGCCACTACCTCAAAATTGGCTTATATACGCATTAACGTATGGGAAAATTTCGAATAAGAGATTGAAATACCATAATTTTCTTAAATAAGGGCTTAAAATGTACATTATTTTAAATAAGAGTTTAAAGTGCTATCATTTTATCAAACAATGATCTAAAGTAGATTTATTTTAAATAAGGACTCACGGCAATTATTCAGTTTCAGATAAAGACCTAACTTTCCAATTGATCAAGGGCATTTTCATCATTTACATTTTTTTTCGAAATTTTCTTTCTTTTATTATTTTTCTTTCTTTGGTTGTCTTCACTAGTGGCCATTCTCCAACGATGGCCGGCCATCAGAGAGGGCTAGGCATGAGCCATCTCACCTGCCATAGGTGAGGGACGGCCTTGCATCAACAAGCCAACCCTCGCCTTGCGCAAGGCGAGTCCTCATTAAAATAAAAAAAATATAAGATAAAATAAAAAAGATTATATTTTGAGAAAAAAAGACTTTGACTAGTCGAAAACTCTAGTCGACCTGTGACTGGTGATGCGAGACCCTTGTTCAAAGCTGTCATAACCATTTTAACTCCTTATTAGAGATTAACACGGCTTATTTGAAATAATGTCCACTTCGTATCATTATTATGAGAAAAGAAAGTCACTTTACACCCTTATTCTCAATTTTTCCTCAACGTGATTAAGTACAAAAAGAAATTGTGATAACATATCATGAGATTATCTCACAATAACGTAACACAACACCTCAGAATCCATTTATTTGGGAAAAAAATCTTTTTTACAGGAATGATTGCTTGTCGGAAACAACAATACTTCGAGAATGTCCAAAAGCAATTGGACAAATTGGTCATTTCCCCTGTACTTTTCTCTGCGGGTAAGCTGGTGGGGGGGGTTGATGCAGCACCCTGCGTTCCCTTCCCTGTCTTCTGCGCTCCCTCTCTCCAGAAACCCTAGTTTCCTCCGTCGCTCCCCTTCTCTCTCTCTCTCTCTCTCTCTCCTCTGATACTTCGCCTCTGCCTCGCCATCTCCGAGGTCCAGCTCAGACCCCCGAAGCATCGTCTCCTCCCGATGCGCAGGAGCATCGCATCCCCTTCGCACGCCGTCTCGACGCAGCCACCGACGTCGTCGTAGCTGCTCACACCGTTGTGATCGTCGGCGGCGGCCGCCCGGCGGTGGGGGATCGACATGTACAGGGACCGAGGCGGCGGCGGCGGCGGGGGCTCGTCGAAGTCGGAGGTGGTCGATCGGAGGAGGATCATCAACGACGCCCTGGACAAGCAGCTCGAGAAGTCCTCCCCTTCCACCTCGAGATCCAAGGACAAGGAGAGGATCCCCGTCCCTTCCACTTCCGCCGGCAAGTCCTCCCACCTCGATCACCGCGACCCTCGCCCGGCCACTTCCCTGTCCAAAAGCAAGTGCTCCGATGGTCAGCTTCGCTTCCTCTCTCTCTCTCTCTCTGTGGCTGTTCTCGGCGTCTCGGTTGGTTTTGTTGTTCGCGGGCGGCGGATTTTGCGCGGCGTGTGAGGTCCGCGGTGGTTCTCGTTGGGGGGCAATTTTCGTGCCTCGAGCCCTGGATCTGTTGGGTTTAATGCCATTTCCAGCTTCCGTTTGGCTATTATTCCCTGACATTTCGATGCGCATTGCGATCGATGGCGTGTGTGCGTGTGTGGTGGAGGTTGATAAACCCTGTTAGGTTTCGTTCTAGCTCATCAGGTGATGATGGGAAGAAAAAGGTCGGTTAGCCTTTTACCGAAGGGTTAACTCGTTGAGGATGCTTTTTTTTTTTTTGCCAGACGCTTTAGATTTGAATTTGCTATGTCTTAGCTTGCAATGTGGAGCACGCTCAGTTGTTCTGAAGCTCTAGTTCGCTCATGTATCTAAGTTGGTGTCAGTTGTTGTTCGATAAATATTTTGGTCGATTATATGGAGTAAACTGCCATGACCAAAGATCAATCAGACCTCGCTTGTTCACTTGTATGGTAGGAAAGTTCCCATTTTGATCTTATTCTTTTTTTCTACTTGTGTATGGTGGCTGGTGGTAAAGAACCTTTTGGTCTCATTCTCGTAGTTCCCTACTGTTAGCCCCTTTTCAGTTTTATACTGTGGAGTTTTTTGAGCTAGTTGACATTTAGGAGTGCCGCCTCTTAAGAAATCCACTGCATGACTGAGAGATTCTACTTCAATGCTGGTAGATACAAGGTTCATGATTGCCTTGTTTCAGATGTGGTTTTTGTACTCATTGGCATATTCTTTATTGTGTCGAATTAGTTTAAAAGATTTGGACTGCTCTTTCGTTCAACCTTTTGTTTTTTCTACAAACAATTCCTATCCTGCATTTTTTTTAGCCTTTTGTCTTTTTCCACCTTAAACGTGAATCTGCTGTCAATTTTCTGTGCAGTTAATCTATGTTATCTATGCAAAATTTTCCTCTTGTTTGAGACATTGTTCTTTCTAACTTCTAACGGAGGCCTTTCTTATCCAATCGGCTCCTTTAGCTTCCTCCTATGGGACATTATGGCGCATATGCAATTCTGAATCTTACTGTCTAATTTTCAATGTCATTTATCTGACCCCTAAAGTATTTCTTCAGAGTGAATTATATCCCTTATGGTTCATGCTTCTGGTGATTCATTTATTTTTATTTTTATTTTTTGGGTTTTTTGCCAAATAATGATTGATGCCGACATCATGCTTTTTATTGAGCTTTCTGAAGTTCATATTAAGTAGTGTGAAGTAACAGAATGAAGAAACAGCTTTGGTTGTATTGTACGATTTTCTTAGGGAGGGGAGAGAGCTTCTATTGTTTTGTTTGGTTATTACTAACCAGCATGTCCTTTTGGAACAGAGGAACATGAAACAGACAGTGAAGAGTCCGATGTCAGTGGTTCTGATGGAGATGACACATCATGGATTTCATGGTTCTGCAACTTGAGAGGGAATGAATTTTTTTGTGAAGTTGACGACGAATACATCCAAGATGACTTTAACCTTTGTGGGTTGAGTAGTCAAGTTCCATACTATGACTATGCACTTGATCTAATCTTGGATGTTGAATCCTCTCATAGTAAGTTCATCCTGACCTTTATCTTGACATTGATCTCCTCGTCTGTTTTGAATCTTCCTCCATTTTCAGTGCTTAAATTCTAGGGGTATATGCTACATTCAATCACTGCAGTAGTGGCTACCATTTGGACATCTCTTCCATGTTGAATTTGCTAGAGGCTGCAAAATGGATAGTTACGTTTTCAACATTCTTTTACAAGAATAATGAAGTTTGGATTTGCTAGAAAGGACCACTTTCATATTCAGTAGATCGGGAGAAAGCTCTTTTTAGTATAGCAATCAAGAGTATATGCAAACAAAGTACTCTGTTGAATATGGCCAAGAGTTCAGTTTATTTATTCCAAGCGTTTAAATAGGCTTTTGAATGCCATTTTACATTGGCTTTGTGAATATATAGTGTAGCAACGTGTAGATCTTGCTTATCTTGATGCAGGGAATGTTCTTTACCCATTTGTAAGTGACCTTTGTTTGGAGAACACTTGTCAATTAAAGATTTTTTAAAACAACTAAGGACTGCATTTTCTATTACCTCAGGTCAAAATTTAGTTAATTTAAGGATTCGCCTTTATGAATTGAGATTGAGAACATATTTATGCTTGAAGGTGGTTTTATCTGTGGACTGGACTATTAACTCAGATATTGTGGATTCAAAGTTATTTGAATGGTGGAGAAGATTGGATATTCTCTATTTAGTGGTGTCAATTTACATCTGTAATACCTCTTGAGATGCCATTCCATCATTTTCCAAAGGAATAGACAAATCCTTTGCTTCTGACTCAGTTATAGCCTACAGGATAACGCCCCGTTTGGTTTAGCAATTCCCAAGGGGATTTCAGCCCCGAAAGCCCCTTGGGAAAAATTTTAGGTGTTTGGTTCAGCATTTGGAGGTGTCCTTGGCCAAATGCTAGCATTTAGAATGCTGAACTTTGGGCTTTCAGCATTTTCGGAATGCTACTATGAGGTTTAATGAATTTTTTTCTTTCCAATATTACCCCATGTTTTCCCCTTTGGCCCTCGAAAATACTGTTCATCGTCTTCTTCAAGGAACTTGCTGCTCCACCACGGCGGGCGGTGCTCAGCCGTGAGCGGCCAGATCTGGCTGCCGGGGAGATCTGGCCCCCGGGCCAGATCTGGCTGCCGAGAAGCCTCGCCTGAGGTCGTGCGACCTCACGCGAGGTGGCATGAGGTCGGGCGACACCACCTGAGGCCGTGCAACCTCAGGCAGCGTCACCTGAGGTCGAGTGACCCAGGGCGTCGCCTAAGGTCGGCGACCTCAGGTGAGCCGCCTCCCCCACCGCCACCAGCGCCAGCGCCACCTCCACCAGCCGCTCCCCCACGATTTTCCCCTGCAGCTGCATCTCCTCCTCCCTTTTCATTTCTTTTTTTCATTTTTCTTTTCACCTTGAAGTAGCTTTGCAAAATATACACAAAAAATTGGGTTTCCAAACGCACTTGCCTTCACAAAATGCCCATTCACTCAAAGATACTTGGGGAAATGCAAAGCCATTTCCCCAAAGTTGAACCAAACGGGCCCAACTACTCTTCTATTTGTACTTCAGCATCAGGAAATTATTGTAAATATTTCATGGAGAAAAAGTTGCTTCTTTCTTAACCATAAGATCTCTCTAGTATAATTGAGTGATCTCCCTACGGGGTGGATTGAAGATGTTAGTTCACCCCTAAATTCGGAGGGCGCTGGAGAAAGCCATACTTAGTTGCGTTGCTCGTCTGTTTTATAGCATGTGGAAGGTTGTTCTATTAGTCCAATGGCATCTTGTCAATTTTGACTTAAATATTTATGTGGTTTATAGGTTTAAAGGAAATATCTAAGTTCAGTGTTGAAGTTCAAATTAAATAATGATGAAGTTCAAATTAAATATTAATGCTTGAATGGCTTCTAGTTGTATTATAGTTTTTAGTGAGGTAATCAAAATTTTCAGTATTTGAAAGGCTGATTGACATCTGCTGAATTGTCAGTCACCTGATAGAAATGGGTGGTATGGTTTGTGACTTTTGGTATAAGTGTATGCTCACTTTTGACTTCAATATTTAGTTGGTTTATAGTTTCAAAGTAATTATCTAAGTTTAATGTTGAAGTTCTAATTAAATATTAATGAACGAATGACTTCTATTATAACCAACCTTTTCAGTAACTGAGATGCCGACTAACATCTGGTGAATTGTTGATTATAGATATGGGTGGTATTGTCTGTAACTTCTCTTATAAATGTATGCTCAGGTGATATGTTCACTGAAGAACAAAACGAATTAGTTGAATCAGCAGCAGAGATGCTATATGGTCTAATTCATGTTAGGTACATTTTGACTAGCAAGGGAATGGCTGCAATGGTAAGACCCGAGTGTACTTTCTTCATCTGCCAAAGAAATATCAATTCTTCATGCAATTTATTGTTCTTTAATGTTGCAATTGCATCTGATGCAGTTAGAGAAGTACAGGAATTGTGATTTTAGCAGATGTCCTAGAGTTTACTGTTGTGGTCAACCATGCCTTCCGGTTGGTCAATCAGACATTCCTCGATCAAGCACTGTGAAGATCTACTGTCCCAAATGTGAAGATATTTATTATCCACGGTCCAAGTACCAAGGCAGTATCCTTATTTTCACATGAGAATTTTTTATGAATTTCTCCTCACGAGATTATATTATTTGTGAATCGGTGATGTCCTTTCTTTTTGAATTATAGGTAAAAAGTCATAAATCTATTAGAGGTGTAGGGGCCTAGAGAACTGAAAAGCTCAGTCATAATGCTAGTGTTGGTTGATTACATAATTGTCAAGCTTGAACACTTGGTAGGTGCTTTACATATATAAGGTTGCTGAATAAAAAAGCCTTGCACATAGAGGAGGAAAAAAGCCAGGCAATGTCAGCAGTAGTTCTTAGACAGTACAACTGCAGACTGGCCACCCTGACATTTTCTTGTGAAGCTGATTGATTGTTTTAAGGTTGTTCTCTGGCTGTATGTCTCTTTCTCCTGACTACTGTTGATCTTTGATGGGATAGGCCTGTTAAGCATATAAATGAAACTGGTCTCTCTCTCTGTTTTATTTTATTTTATTTCTAATGCCATTTTTTTTTTCTCTTTGGCTACTCTGTCTTGCTTACAACCAATTTGTGGACATGCTTGTCCTGAAACGTTTTTCATCACTCTCAGTAAAGTTTCTCACTAAAGATACAGAACCCCAACACTGGATGGATTGTTTCATATTGATCTTAGCATATACTGGACCGTTGAAATTTTAGCTGTTTAAGAGTTAGATGCTACAATAAGTTTTGGTTGAGGCTCACTCTATGGTCATGCATTTGGGCATGATTTTCATGTCTTGGATGGTGAATGCTCTGTCGATTTATCTTGTAGCCAACTTCTAGGTTATACTTGCTAGCAAGTCCCAGATTTATAGTAGAGTTCCGTGGGATTACTTGAGGAGAATCTTATGATATTAAAAAAAAAATGCATGAGAAAATTCCTGCTAGAACGTGTTGCAAGTAAGTTGCTAGTGTTAAAAGAGTTGTCAGAGGAGATAGCCGCCATTGCTATGGCTGGTATATTTGGCTGCTTTATGATTTATAGGGCAGATAGTCAGTTGTAGTTTACCCATAATTAGGGGCCAATATGGCAGATTGGAAATATATATATATATTTTGTGATTTCTTTAAGTTTGATTCTAGTCTGTCTTTTGTTTATTTAGTTTGGTTTTATGCACCATATTTGCCTACAATACTTGACAAGTTTGTTGTGTCCTCTATTTTTTCATCTGAGAAATTTCTTAACTTGAACAAGACATCGATGGAGCATATTTTGGAACAACATTTCCTCATCTATTTTTGATGACGTATGGGCACCTAAAGCCTCAAAAGGCAGTGCAGAATTATGTTCCAAGAGTTTTCGGCTTCAAGATTCACAAGTCTTAACGTGTGAAGTGGAAGGCACCATCCCGTGGAGTTTTAATAATTCGGGTACCGATGCTTGTAAAAGTCTCTGAATCTTTGCAGATCCACGGGCATGACCATAGGCTTAGCACACTTGCCAAACCTTGATGGGCACAGCAACTGGAATAGATTTCGTTTATATTGATGGCTGATTGAACTATGGCTCGGGCTAAACAGTCTTACAGGTGTGTGTTCTTTCATACTAGAGCAGTCGTAGGTTTCATGAGTTGATCATGATTCGCTTTGGTTGGTGCTCTTGATGTCATGCTTGATCCGGTCACCACTCCAACATACATGTGTGCTGGCTAGGATTTTATCTGTCTGTGAAGTAACAAATCTATTCATTTGTTTTGGTGAAGAAATGAAGTTCTAACATTGGGCACGGTGGTGATGATCTTGGAGCCCTGGGGGCTTCTTGCTGGTCTCAACATTAGAGTTCAGCAGTTTGTTCCTTTTGCTGTTTTCCTTCTGTAACATGCAAGTAATCAGGGATTGCGACGGAAATTCTGGCAAGGTTTTCTCCTCTTGAGAGAATCTTCTGATGCGAGTCATTGATGTCCTGGCCTTAGGCCGTTAGGAAGTGGGACAGGTATGGGTAATCAAACCTTGTCCTAAACCTGTCGCGATAACTCTCAGATTTTCTTTCAATCGGATAAGCAGTTTGCTACGGTACTCTTCTATTGAAAAAGAAAAAAAGTTATGGCGTAATGAATGTATGATAAGCCTCAATATCAAGCATGCAACAACAATCGTTTTTTTAAACTGTTTCCAAGTTCTCCGATGAATAAAAATTTGATCCGTTGAGAAGACAATGATCTCATTTGTTGTCGTGGTGGACGTTGTCGTTTGGGAGGGGCCACCTCCATAAAAGGAAGTTGAGGAGAGTAGATTGGCATCGGCCTCTCGATCGGGATCTCTGGCCGAATTGAGCGACCGTGGTTTCTCCTGTCAACTGCTTCCGCTTTTGTTGTTGTCCGTTATCAACGGTGACCATAGCAATGGGGTGTTATCTGTCATCATGGTGGTCGACCGTCGTCATGATAACGCTAATACCCGCTCTGCCCTGCCCGGCGTTGCTTGTTGCCTTCCCCTTAACTCGGTGTAATGTCTTGCGGGTTATAGAAAATTTTGGACCATTCCGGGCACTGTCCGGAATCCTGCAGCGTACAAATTTCCGGTGCCCCATGGAAGAAAATTATCTCGCCCCCAGAGCCCAGTTAGATTGTAAGGATTTTGAGACGGGAACGGGATCCATTTTAAAAGCCCAGTTGCTTCTTTGTTATCCTCCGCTTTGCTTCCTAGCTACGGAACTTTAAAACATAGGATAATGACCCAATCAGTTCAAAACCTATTATGAGGATGTATATTCAGTCTTAAATTTTTCAATTTTATCATTATAGTTCTAAACCTTTGCGCTAGTGCCAATGCCATTTTTTCGGCCAATTGCCTCTAAAAATTGCTAACGCGACGTCCTACTTGGCACATTGACAACAGGGCAATTGGTCAAACGGCTTCGTTAAAATTTTACACAAATAATTAGGGCTACATTAAAAAAAATAATAAAAAAATTAAGATCGAATTAATTTCCATACAAATTTAGGATTGATTGTGTAATTTCCCTCCTAAAAGCGTATGATCTCGGACAAGCAATTCTTTAGCGTTGCCTTAAAGATTGATGCGGTAGACCATCGGACGTCATTGCGAGGATGGGGAAGTTGGGGAAGGTCCATCGTCAACCCTAACTTTGGACCACAATGGAACTTTCCCTTTTTGTGTTTTCTTAAAGTCCATTGAGAAAAGAGGTCGTGCCCGCTGCCTCTATCCAAAGTCCCTTTCCAGACTCTCTCTTGGGTTATTATATTCGGGATCTAATGAAATGTTGAATAAAAAAACGCGTCATGCTTTGAGAAAAGGGTCACGTCTATCCAGAGTTCCCTTTCCAACCCTTGGGATATTCTATTCAAGATGTACTCCAATCATAGTGTTGACGGCGGTCCCTGAACATAAATAAAATTTTTGAAAAGTGTGATCTTGAACGAGAATCTCGAGGGAGATAATATTCTCGGACCGCCTCGAGATGGCCTCTTTATCTAACAAGTGCTTTGTTGAAAAGCGCCTTAATAGTTACTTATCGGAGTAATTAATTCAAGCAATCTCCTCATGTCATGTGTGATCATTCGAAATTAAGTATGCTTAATTAGTGTCTTGACAAGTACTTGTCATCTCGGCTATAGTGAAACAATAAATTCCGGCCCAATTACACTGATCACAGGCTTTCGAACTCGCATTTATTTTTATTTTAAGAAAGTCAACAAAAGAAGTTTAAAAGGAAACGCATTATCCACCTACTCCGAAACTCGAAAAGAAAAAAACACATTTTTAAGAGCAGCATATCTTCTAGGCATAATTAATTAATAGCCCTTGCCAAGTTTGGGGCCATTTTTTTTTATAACAATATTACTTTTATAATAAATAAATAAATAAAAAGTGCTATTGGCAGGTAGGATTGTACAAAGAATCGGGAACCGTCTAGAACCAAATAGAATCGGGTCGAAATTAGTGGTTTCAAGGGAGCTGGATTCCAATTTATTAGAACTAGTGGGTACTAATCTGGTTTTTTGTTTTTGGTGTGAAACCACTCACTTGCCAATCCGAACTAGATGAGTAATATATAAATATATATTTAATTATTTAGAAAAGTTTTTGACCAAAAAACAAATTAAGAAAAAGGAAAACCTTAAAACCCTTAATTTGAAGCTCAACACCCATTAATTGAATGCTCATCTGGTCTCACTCTTACCTTGTCTGATTCGTCTCACTATCTCTTCTTACTCACGGCTTCGACTTTCAAATTCAACACACATCGACTCATGGCTTATGAGTTTGATCTTTTTACCGATATTACAAATTTTGCAATATGAAAGTTCTTTGTTTTTTTCTTTACCTTTATCTAGTGAAGTTTAGTGGGACTCACGGTGCAGTCCAATTCTTGAGTGGATTCATAAATTCTAGAATGGAATTGCTCATCCGGACCATGGGCTGATATTGGCTTCGTTACGCCTTGAACGCGATTGGGTCGGGTCGGATCCTACTGTCGGCACGGCGCCCCGCCCCGCCCCGCCCGCCCATCCCTTCCGATCACACTGGTCAACGATAACGACGTGCCATATGCGAAATGTCAACGTCATTTAGACGATTTCCTCCTAATTATCGAAGCTACGCCCCTCCTCATCCTCCTCCTCCTCCCTTCTTCCTCCTCGTCTTCAAGACGCGTCCAGAAAAGCCCCTCCGATCGCCGCCCGCTCGCCGGATCGCCTCCCCGCCGGCGACGACCACGACCGGAACCTTCGCGCCCCGATCCTCCGGCGAGGTACGGTGAGGGGGACATGTATCCGCCGCCGCTGCCGGTGATGCTGGTGACCTGCTCCGGCTGCAGCACCCGCTGCAGCTGCCCCGGGGGCCCGATCCATCCGCTGCGCCATCTGCCAGGCCGTCACGCACATCGCCGAGCACCGCGCGGCCCCTCCCCTCGCGGCCCCGGCCCCGGCCCCTCACGCTGCCCACGCGCCGCCCCGCCGCCATCGCCCTACGGCCACGCGCCGCCGGGCGCCCCGCCGAGCCCCCACGGGCGGAAGAGGGCGGTGATCTGCGGGATATCGTACAAGTACTCGAGGCACGAGCTCAAGGGGTGCCTCAACGACGCCAAGTGCATGCGGTACCTGCTCATCAACAAGTTCCATTTCCCACAGGAATCCATTCTCATGCTTACAGGTATTGCTGCGATCGAGCTTCGATCAAATCCTCCGCGCGTTAGAATCTTTCGCGGTATCTCCATCCATCCGTCTAGAAGCGTAGGTCGGCCGACGCTAGGGTTGGATTCGCTGCTTTTGCTCGCTTTGGAGATTCGGCCTTTGAGTCATTAACTGCATTTCGGCGCTAATCGCACGTTATCTTTCTTGATTATTTATGCGATAGTTTAGGCCAAAAAGGAAATCGTTTGGTGATGTTGGATTCGCTAGCTACTATCCTGATTTTGCAGTTCGACCCTAAAAAAAAAATTATGATTTTACTGTAGATTTTATGACATTATTGAGCGGATACTTTGATGCTTATCAGTCATTGATGAGTCTGGCTTTTTCCTGAGTAATACTGCAATGCGTGGCTTCAAAAAGTGGGTAGGCATTGATCATGTTCTGTGGAAATTAACCGAGCTTTGTTTTCGTGACCATCCGCTGATCATCTCAATGGAAAGTCTTCTCTGGAAAGCATTATGCTGCGAAAGCCAGTAATAACCAACCAAGTGTAGCGAAATTACAAACTTTGCCTCCGAGAATGTCGGGACACTCTTTCACTGTGGTTTAGAATTTGTGTCATTTTCTTGAACGTGCTGTAATCTGGACTCTAGTTCTATGAGGAACCCTCCTCTGGATGTGTCAGCTTGCGAGTTTCTTCATCACTGCATGCACCTTTTAAAAAGGGAAGTTGTCCTTTTAAACTTGTGTTGCAGAAGAAGAAACCGACCCTTACAGAATTCCAACGAAACAGAACATGAGGATGGCACTGTGTTGGCTTGTCCAAGGCCTTCAACCTGGAGATTCCCTTGTATTCCATTACTCAGGTCATGGTTCACGGCAAAGAAACTATAATGGTGATGAAGCTGATGGTTATGATGAAACATTGTGTCCCCTTGACTTTGAAACCCAGGGTATGATTGTCGATGATGAGATTAATGCAACGATTGTGAGACCTCTTCCTCATGGTGTTAAGCTTCATGCGATAATAGATGCCTGCCATAGCGGCACTGTACTTGATTTATCGTTCCTTTGCCGAATGGACAGGTCAGTTTTTCTATTCACTATTACTATTTACTAGGTATGACTGAGATTATGACATCTTTCTATCCGAAAAAAATAATGATTCTGGTTTTGACATTGCCAGACCGAAAGCATGTTGATTTCTCCACATAAATTATGGATCATTTTTGGACCGTCAATAGTAATTCTGTTCCACATCCAACATGCAAGTTCTGGCTACAATGTTAAGCTGTGATGCCAGTTCTTATCTACATCCTTAATGCGATATTCTTTCATGGTTAAAGGGCTGGCCGTTACATATGGGAGGATCATCGCCCTCGATCTGGTATTTACAAGGGAACAAATGGTGGAGAAGTCATTTCATTCAGTGGCTGCGATGATGACCAAACTTCAGCAGACACATCTGTAAGTATTTACAAGAGAGTATGCACAATATCTACGAGCATCATAATTGCAGTATCCAGCTTCAGAATGCAATAAAGGAATTTGTTTAACTTCATGTGTCTTTCCATACAGGCTTTGTCACGGATTACATCAACCGGAGCTATGACCTTCTGTTTCATCCAAGCGATTGAGCGTGGACATGGATCTACATATGGTAGCATACTCAGCTCCATGCGCACCACTATACGAAATACAGGAAATGATGGTGGTCTTGGTCTTGCTGGAGGTGGTGTTGTGACATCTTTGATTACCATGCTTGTGGCTGGTGGTAGTTCTATTGGCGGTGGGCTAAGACAGGTGCTTCCTTATGGTTGTGTTGACTACTGCATGATCCACATTTTAGTAATAGTCAGTACTAGAGACAGTCATGGCTCCTCATAGTGTCCTTCCTTTTCTCAAGAAAACAGTGCCCTCTTGATATATATTTCTTTCAGATAGAGAAACTAAAGGCACACTACCTAGTCAACGACCTTCGCAAGATGTGATGGTACTGAACGCATGTGTTCTTAGTGGTATAGTTAAAAACGATATTGTATAGTCTCACTCTAGTTTTAGTTCCATAGAATTTTTGGCGTCACATAAAAGATAGATTCACTCTTTTAGCGGTGATACCCGGCATGAAAAGGTATGAGATGGGTAATTCAGGTTAGCATCGTCAAAGAAAGTGGCAGGGGAATGAATATTTGGAACATTGCACGGGACTTCATAAGAAACCACATACTGATTTCAGATTTCTGGACTGATTTCTGAATGTTCTTCTTTCCACAGGAGCCACAATTAACTGCCTGCCAGACGTTTGACGTGTACACAAAACCTTTCTCCCTATGAAGTCAGCAAGTACATCGATTGCCGTCTTTGTATTTTCGTTGCCATATAGGTTCAGTACAGTTAAGAGCACAGTTAAGTACAATATAGACGGACTAGGAGGGCGTGAGTTTCTACTTGTGAAATGTTATTTCTTGCGTGCTTGTCGGATTGACTGATTAATTGATTATATTGCTGGAGCAACATGTGTTCCCCTTGGTATAATAAGTGCGTTGATTACATGTGAACGGTGAGCTTGCCTTCCATGGAACGTGATTTGAACTAACATAGTGAAAAGCTCGGCCTGAGTACAAGGACTAACATGGAGTATGGGAGTACACGCCTGTTCAAGGCCTTGGCAGCCGCTAGGCCAGTCCAGGCCTGCAATGCGAATGGGTGGGCTCGGAGATTTGTCTCAAAATTGAAAAGCACGACCTAGCCAAAGATGAATTCATATCCTAGCTTTCGTGCTTTAGTGAGTCCTTCCGATGACTTGTGTTATGCCGAAGGGATATCTTATGTCTAGCCTTGAGTAAGGCTTGCCTACGCTCGAGAGTAGTACACGTAATAATTGATTTGTCTGATGACGATGGCCAGAAGTTGGTCTTGGACATGGTGGCCCGAAGTCTCTCCTAAAGGTTGGCTCGGCTTTTGCTGGGCTCCTTGGTTTTTTTTTTTTTTTTTGGTGATATATGATTGAACACATTTTTGGATGTTTGGACTTCGTTGGAAAATAATTTGAATCTCAGGAAAAAAAAAAAAATCGATTTTTTTTTTTTTTTTCGGGACTTCCTTTGCTGCAATCAGCTGGCGATGGCCATAGGCGAGCTTGAGGCTTGCCCTGCAATGATCACCATAGGCGGACTTGAGCTTTGCTGGCCTTAAGCTCACCAGCATCGGGTGAGCTGCGAGCTTGCTGGGATCTAGCAAGTCCCAAGCTTACTGGCCTCAGTTGAGCCATGAGCTGGCCTGGATTTGGCGAGCCTGAGCTCAGTTGCCTCAGCCAGCTTAGGCTCTCTTGGATCGGTTGAGCCTCGAGCTCGTTGTCTCACGTCATGGCCAATCGTTGAGCCACTGGCCATCACTAAGGCATGTGGCCAGCGGAGGAAGCAGCAGAAGGGAAAAGAAGAATAAATAAATAAATAAATAAATTGATTTTTAAATTAAATAAAAATAAATTGGTGTTTAAAAAAATATTTTTATTAGAATAAAAGTTTCATTAACCAAGGGTCCAAAAACTAGAAAAATATTTGGGAAAACGATCTCCGATTCTTTTAAAGGAAAATCATTTTCTTGAATTTAAATTTTCATAGAAAAGTATTATCTATTGACTAAAAAAAGTATTTTTCGTTGAATCATTTTTCTAAGCAAGCTTAGCATCGAAAAATACAGAAAATATTTTCCCAGGAAACAAATGCACTCTTAATCACACTTTATTAAGTTTGTGGCATGATCTAAACTAACTGTTATTAGACAAGACGGTCGAACATCCAAGGAAAACTACTACAAGCTGCACAAGGAGACGAAAGCGAAGATGGGTATTTAAGAACGAACAGTCCAAGCAAAGCCCGGCCTCGAGATTTCAGATTTCGGCCAGGGAAATACCGACATGCGATGTGACTGGGATGGCGTTTGGTCGTTTTTAACAGTCTGTCTACTCAAAATCCCTCACAAGTTCCATCATGTCCAGCTGCACGCAACAAGAAATTCGATGGAAACTCAAACCTGTGGACCAAACAAGGTCAAATAACGCAAGCTGAAAATCCCGATTTTACCCAATTCACGAGGCCCACAGGGTATTCTACAAAACCTCCCCGCGCGACTTGAGCTCCGAGGTCATGCCTTTGGATTGTACATAACATATATGCTTAGATCCGACAGTCCAGTCGACAACTGTCGTAACTCTCGGAACTCCAACACCACCCCCCGGATCCAAAGATTCATCAGATTTTTCACGAGAAGAGAAGCACGTCCTCAGCAATTATCAATATCTTAAATATATATAAAAAAGAGTGGCTAGGAGACGATTAACTAGTGTTTCCCTACTTAATCTGTACCAAGAATCCTATAGGTTCCGGAAGAGAGTAGACAGTCCAACCTCAGAAGCACTTTCTCCTTCTAAAGCAACATCGTAACTACAGAAAGGCAAAATCCTCAAGTAACAGTTTCCTTGGACTCCAAGCGATCACAACTCACAACCATCCCACAAGAAAACTAAAAAAAGCATTCAATCCGAGCCCTAATCTTTCCACGAAAATTATATGATTAAAAAGATAAACCTCCACAGATACGAGATCAGATTGCTAATTAACTATATATTGACCATATTGTATTCTCCCTTGTATGAAAACAAATACTTAGCTCAAGGTTTAATGCTCCATTGAACCTCTGGAAATTGCATTTGATTTTTCAAAGAATAAAACTATTCAATGGCGCGGACAAGGCCAACCAAAACAGATTATCGCGCAACTCTTAGAAAAAAACTTTCTATATTAAATAGCAATTATGAGAGATACAACGAGCACCATCTTAATCATCTAAATGAACTTGTCTAAAATCCTCGAGCTTCTAGTACCCGGCAGCCGAAAATCCTCCAACCGCAAGTTGGATCGTGACCGAATCTCATTGAAATCAGTCTCACCTTTCTCGGATTTGATCACCTCCAGAGTGCTTCCAAGGACGTCCGCCGCGAGCCCGACTTTAAGAAGCTGTCCAGGTTCCTCTCCGCCTTTCTGTATCAACTGCCCAATCTCCTTCAATGAAATCATGGTTTCAGCAATAACTTTGCCAAAAATACGGCCTACATATTCAGCTGCTTTCGGGGCATCGTTGACTGAATCCTCCAAAGTAGTGAGCACAGACTCGAACCTGGTACAGTTTTAAAGGCAGAGTGCAATGACTATATGTGCATTTCATCCATTAATCTTCAAAATGAAAAATTAAACATAACATCGTACCCTTTCTTAAGGTCGTCTTCACTTAATATGCACTCTTGAGGCTCAGTAGTAATAAGGCTGATTAGAAGCTTGGCCAGAAGATCCCTTTCCGAGTCCTTCCTTTCAAAGGAGTCTGTAACCCACAGAGAGATCATGGTAGGATAGAAGCTTGGAGAATTCAAGTCCTTGATGCATAAACTAATTTCCTTCTCATCTTTGGCACTGAAAGTAGACACAACAATATTAGCATGTGGTCTTAAACAACCTAAAAAGGAATTGCAACAGATATCTTTATCAGCTTACAAATGCAATATGTGCTTACACAAGAAAGTAATGTCCGATCTGAAGTAACACTTGAGCACTATAAACTGTCCAATTTGAAGTAACACTTGATCACTATAAAGAGGTACCCAATGCAGCTTGCATAACAAAATTACATCAAGCACAACTTTTATTAGGGATTCTTCTCTCCTCTTTTTCCCCCAACCGTTTTCAGAAATGATCTAAAAAGCTACCGGCTTCAGTGAATATGAACAATTGCCTACTTAAAATAACAATATAACTGAAGTTGCCGCAAATCTGCTGGAGCATAAAAGTATTTTGTGTCCAAGAAGGTCAGAACAAGCCAAGGGGTAGCAATGACACAGCAAATAAGAACCACTGGGCAACCTAAACCATGATATTGTTGCATGGACAGTGTGGTGAGTGGCTTGACCTAATCAAAAGTGGAAGCTTGTCATGCCTGGATACTGGAGGTATAAGTGTAGGATGAAAGCAGGGGTTGATGCAGTCATACTCAAAGGGAAAGTACACCTTGTCCATTTTCAGTTAAGCTAATTTACAAGAAACAAGAAGAAACTATGCATTGAAAACCTGACTTAACATACTACTATAACAAGATCACATAATTTCTTCTTAGATCACACTAAACCAAGGCAGCAAACCACAGATGACCAAAGTAGAGACCACTGCCCACAGATCCAAGATTTCAAACATCAGCACTGAGCAACCCAAATTGCCAATATAAGAGTCTACAAGCATCAAGAGGGACGGAAATGATTAACCTAGTGTTGGAAAACATTTCCCAGTGCTAGGATGAAAGCAGGGATAAACAGTGATACTCAAAGGGCAAGTGCACCTTGTCCATTTTCAGTTAAGTTAATCCACAAAAAATGGCAAGAAACTATGCATTAAAGACCTGACTTAACATGCTATGGTAACAAGATCACGTAAATTCTTCTTAGATCATACTAAACTAAGGCAGCAAACCACATATAACCAAACCAGAGACCACTGCCCACAGATTGAAGATTTTGAACTCAGCACCGAGCAGTCAAAATTGCCAATATAAGAGTACACAAGCATCAAGAGGGAAGGAAATGATTGAAGTGTTGAAAAACATTTCCCAATTCAACGACCCCCTTCCCCTCCTCTTTTCTTCTCTCTCCTCCTCTCTTGGCTGCTTATTAAGGCCTAACATAAGAAGTCTCAAAATATAGTCGTTAAATGGACATCCCAGTGACGGTTGAACCTCCCAAAATGATAAATCCTGACAATAATATACAAAAGAGAAGGCAACTAATATGTACCTATAGAATTCTTTAATTGCTGCAATGGACATATCTCTCAGCTTCTCATCAGGCCATACTTTCTCCGAAGAAATATCCTGAGAGAAACTCGTTCCCTGTACTCGTAGTGAAGGAGAATTTCCACCAGATCTATCAAAACCTTCTCGGCTGCCAGGCCTATTACGATGCACACCGGTTTGGTCATAAGCACCAGAGCCTGAAAGCCTGTCTGCCATAGAACTTGTCCCAGTTTCTCTTGAGCCATGGCTTGTCTTCTCTACAGAGCTAAATCCATTCGAACCATCTGCTATTCTTCGAGAGTCCATCAAGCTGGAGGAAATATCAGCTACTGAAGTGCTTGACATTGATGACGACCCTCTGTAAGACATGCCCCTGCCAAGCCCACCCTGAGGTCCTAGGGTGATTGAATGAGAATCATCACCTAACCTTTGAGACAAAGGAACTGCCAATGGCCTGGGCTCATGGGGCTGTCTTTCTTCAAACCGAACATCCTGACTGCCCGGCCCACGGACCTGTGACTGCAACGCACGGAAACCACTGACCTGGGCATTTGGAGAGGACAACATACTAGAGCCCCTTGAAGAGAAGTCCACTGGCTGTCTACTTCTTGAAGAATTGATCCCTGACCCACGAGAATTTCTGCCAACCTGGGCATGTCGTTCTTGAGCAGCATCTCTATGAACTTCATCAATCTTCTTTGGCCCTTCGACCTTCCTCCTTTGCTGCCATTTATTTTTCCTTAAATCAATCAAATCTTTTAACATGAACCTAACCCTTGAGGAGAGATTCATGTTGTTTGACAAAATCCCCATCCTGTCAAAATATGCATCCATGTGGTCCTTTGCTTTTGCATGGTCAATCATCGCCCCAATAGTACTCATTAATTTGCATAATGCCTCAAGGTCCTCCTCATCAGGAGTCTCCTGTTGAACCCCCAACAGTTTCTTTATGCATTCATGCATTATTTTCTCAGTTAACATTTTCTTCTTGTACAACTCCCCAATTAATCTGATGTTTCCCAACATTCTTCTTCGGGCCTTAATTCTCTTCTCCTCTCTTTCCCCTTCAGACTGTTTGATCTCACCCTCCTCTTCAGCTTTATTGGCTTCCTCTTCCTCTCTTTCCCCTCTCTCAAATTCTTCCTGGCACTTGTTCAAAAGCACCCTCTTAAAAGTAATCCTATTCTCATCTTCAGTGAAATCAGGCAACTCTTGAGCAAGATGGCTACACAAGTCAGCATACATCTCACAAAATGTGGGTTCCATCAAAGCCTTATCAAAAATCTGAGAGATAAGACCTCTAAGAGTGGTTGCGTTGTCAATGTTAACTGCTTTCACTTGCTCAAACAATTTCTGAAAATTCTGAGGAGTCAACTTGTTTAGGATAGCTTTCAACTGTCTCTGCTTCTTACCCTCTTCCCCATCCTGAACTTTACCCACTTCATACTTATTCTCAGCCCTGTGCATCACCTGTAATGGAGTCTGAGGTGAAGGCATCAGACCCTTCTGATGGAAGCCAGTACCACGCTGCCACCTGTCAGCATCAGAGTTATTTCTCTGCATTCCCCTGAAATCCAGGGGACTGCATTGGGCCAGAAAGTATCCCTCCTGCATATTGGACAGGAGTCTGTGCACGAGGATTCCTCAAAACACCGTAATTACCTCCTTGGCCAGATCGCAAACCTAGGTTAGACCCAAGGCCCACATCAAGACGCAGATCGCGCCCTGGACCTCCAAAAGGACCAGCACCAGGCAGTTTATTCCACCTGTCATCATCAACCAAACCACTTCCACGGCGCTCTAGCCGAGCACCCCCACTTTGCCTGTCTATCGTTCTCCCAGGACTGGGGTGAGAATCACGGTCAGCAAAACGCGAAACATTAACAGAAGGATTGAATGCCTCGGCTATGTCATGTGTCACTTCAAAATTCTCAGGGAGATTAGTACATCTCTCTGCAAATTTCAGAAGAAAATCTCTAGAATATTTTCTTCCAACAAACCCATTTCTATTTTCCTTGCTAGGCACAAAAACATCAACCTGTTGCCCGCTAGTTGAAGGTTCCAATGCTGGTGAAGAGACATCAGCAGCATCTTCCCAGTCATCTATCTCAGCTTTAATTTGCTCAACATCATCGCTAACCACAGCTTCTTTTGGAGATGTCTCAGCTGCTGCTTGGTTGTCATGAATGTCCTCAGAAGGAATCTCTGTGCCTTTGGAGGACTTAAATGCTTCTTTCCTTTCCTCTGAACCTTTGTAAGCCATATACAAATCGAGAGTTGGCCCAGCAGCATCAGCTTTCAGGAGAAATTCTTTCCTCTTCTTTTTTCCTCTAGCTAAATTACTTGAAGCCCTACTTATTTCTGGAGCAGGCTTATCTTTGGGAACTGCTGTCTGAACTGATTTCAAGCTGTCTTCAAGACTTTCCGTAACATCACCATCATCCTCAGCACCTGCTTTCAAAGACTCAGACATTGAAACAGAAGAAGAGTCGATCACCTCATCCCTCCCATTTAAAGAGGCATCTGCATAAGAATTGTCACCATGAACACTAGCTAAAGGAACAGCATCACAAGGGGTAGCTTCTCCGGTTTTAAAATCCACAGATGAGGATGTAGGCATCTCCAAATTCGCCTTATCAATACCTCGATCATATCTCTCTTCGTCCAGGCCGGTCCTTTCAGTTGTGCTAGTTGGAACCTCCTTCCCAGAAGCTTCACCAATGGGGCAGAATCCTGGTCACCCCCTGATGATATCAGAATGTTCTAAAGAGACTGAGACAGAAGAAACCACATAACTATCAGACTCTTTCGGCTGTTCAACAACAGGCCCTGTACTTTCTAGTTCACCCCTGTCAGCATCCGTATTATCCAAAATTTCATTTTTCTCGGCGGAGTCATCTTGAATTGATTGTTGAGAACTCTGTGAATTATCAAGAACCGGTACACCAGCAGAAATTTCAGATGACACAGAGACAATGCCTTCCCCAACACCATTGCACTTAAGTTCCAAAATATCAGGAGAGAGAGCATCAGTCGTCGAAAGCAATTCACTTACAGACTCTGGAACATCTTCACAAATTCCTGATGGGCAGGTGTCAGTTGTCTTAGCTTCCAAATTCTCAAGCACCCCACTATGAGAGGATTCCCGTAAAGCTACAGCTGAGACTGAGTTTCCTTCTTCATCGACCTGTTCAGGAATGCTAAAAAATGTTAACATGCTAATCTGCAATTAATAAGTACAATACGATATGGACCTAGAAGAATTTTAAATGCAGTTATGGTTATGGTTGCACAAGAACTAGTCTGAGAATCATTGGTACATCATCCCTTGATTGGATGTGGGTCATCTCCTTTCTTTCCTTGCTCGTGATTCTTGATAGAATTGGACCTGCTAAGGTTCTCCATTCTCCTTCCAGCAACATTAGTCAAAGCTACTTCAGTGGAAGAGCGATTGGCAGTTGAAGAGCTGGTTACAGACTGTTCCCCAGAAGCATCAGTCGACCCTACATGTTGTTTGTTAGGCCCTGGCAATGCTCCTAATTGACTTCCAGCGAAATTAGTCAAAGCTACTTCAGTGGAAGAGCGATTGGCAGTTGAAGAGCTGGTTACAGACTGTTCCCCAGAAGCACCAGTCGACCCTACATATTGTTTGTTAGCCCTGGCAATGCTCCTAATTGACTTCCAGCTTCTTTTGACAATGGGCCTCTTGGAACCTCAGAATTTCTAGATGCTGAATTCGCAGAAACGTTGACAGCTTTAGGTGATTCAACCTTATCAAAAGCAGGTAAGAGATTTGCAGAAGATAAACCAGTAATATTTTCACCATCAGAACCAATTTTGGGCTTAGATGTCCCCTGTGCAAGAGCTGAAGGAGGAGCAAGGGAATTTTGCATTTGATCCTGCTTGGGTGGCTCCACAGCTGCTCGGATAGAGATGCCAGTCCTCTCAGGAAGCTGCGAATTATCTTGGGAATTCGTTAATGTCATCCTTTGAGCCCCTTGGTTGATAAATCTTGATGCCTGAGAGGTGGGGGTCATCTGAGTACCAGATAGAGGATGAGTACTGGGGCCAGCGTAGTATACAGGGCCCCCGAAACTGTTCGTATAATAATTGACTGGATGGTTTGGTGGGTATGAAGATATATGTTGCGCTTGAGGAGATACGTTTGGATGAGACCGGCTTGATGGCACTCCATCAGAAAACCCCTCAGTTCGTTTATCAAGCCTCACCTCTTGATGTGTTTCTGGGTGAGTTATTTTGACAGGAGTCTTGCGAAGACCACCACCAAATTTCGCTCCTTGTTGTTGTGAATATGGACCGATACTCATTCCCAAGGTTCCCAACGGGGGGGAGAATTGGGAATTCATTTGAGCCCCAAAATTCAAGCCCTGACCCTGATGCATGATGCCCTGAGGTTGCATCATGTGGGGCTGCAGACCCGCAACAAACATCTGCTGCTGCATTGGAGGAGCACTTCCCACAGGTAGCATAGGCACTGGAATTGGCATTTGAAGGGAAGCAGATGCCATTCCTTGAGACTGAATCGAAGTATTGGGGCCACTGAACTGAATAGGAACTTGTGGCTGGTTAAAAGGCATTTGTATGGGAATTCCAGATATGGCGTGGGCTGAAGGTTTCTGTGATTGTACTGATGGGGGAATGGGCGGGACTTGATCCTTCTTGCCCTTCGAAACAGTATGGCTGTCCCCAGCAATAGAATGGTCAGAAGCACTCATATCTCGCTTTGGTAATGGATGCTTGGGAGCAGGAGGAACTGGCACCGGTGGACCAGTTTTTATAGCATCATGGCGCACCTGTTGGCATTAAGACGACAAGCTTAAATGACATCAAGAAATTATTTAACAATATGCATTGCGATACTTTCATTGTCTTAGCAAAGAGTAAATCAATAGCCCGTGCATGTGCACACATGTGCATTGGTGCAGGTGCACCAATTCCAATCTTCACAAGTAAAGAACCAGAAGAGTGGGGAAAAAGAAAAGGAAAAACCTGATCACGTTTCTGCTCGTCCAAATTTGGTGGAGCGGAGCTCGTTCTGGCAGGAATCTGCGGGAAAAGTTGCATTAGAGGAACCAGCACCATCAGACAAGAATTTGAAGAAGTCAAATAGCATTCAAAATAGTAGATTACCTGCATTCCATTCATGAGACCGGGACTTAAGGAGCCAAACTGGAAAGAAAATCCTTTAGAGGCATCTCCAGGAGCTATGCCAAGAGAAAAGAAAATTCAGAATATTAGCCAAGTCCTTGTAATCAGCGAAACTAGTAATTAAACACGCTGGCCAGTTGGACGTATTCTGGATAAGTATTCCATGAGAAATGGTAAAATCAATTAAGCAGCAAAAATATACATTTCATATTTGGTAGATAGCAAAGTATCATATCAGCTCAAGTTTGCATTAACCAAGAAAGGCAGAATCACATACCCTTTTGGGGTGTTGAGGGAGGCGGCATTTCAGACGAACTCACGGCGGGTGGTTGAGAAGTTGGAGCCTTTGGAAGAGCTCGGGTGCTTCTATTGGAGGCTGGAGGTGTTTCAGCAGGCTTGGCAGTGGCGCTCGTATGTCCAGCATCAGATTGTCCTGAAATGCAGCAGAGGAAACATAGAATAACAAAATCAGCCATAACCAGCAAAAGGGAACATTAAGACATATATTTCCCCAAGAACACCGGCTCCATCAGCCTGACTTCCTCTCACAATCGCACACAATCAAAAACAAACGACACCCGACACGCTGAAGGAAAGTTCCGAAATTTATTCCGCGGATGACATCGTACCCTGCGACTGGGGCTGGGGCTGGGGCTGTACATGGGCGCCATTCTGCAGATTATGCTGAGTCGGAGGAGCACCCACGGCGGGCTCCGAGGGGATATTCGGAGGCCGTACGTTTACCCTAGATTGGCCTCCCTGCGCATTATTCGACTTCTTGTAACTGCGAAACGCCGCAATCCGTCAATCAAAACAAGCCGAACTCGCACGACCCAGAAATCAAAATCCGAAATTTCCTACGAAAACAGGAACCCCGACCCCGAACCCGAATCCCCGGACGGGGAGGGGGGACGGCCGGCGGATTCCCGAAACTTTTTTCTCTTCTATTTTTTTTTCATACCTCCGATTGGTGGAGAGAGAAGGGGAGGGGCGGGGGCACCGCCGCCCTTACTGTAACCGCCCGAGGAGCTCCGCTGCTGGTTGAAGCTCGCGGATCGCCCGGTTCTACGATCTTGCGCCGCCTCGCTCTTCTGGTACCTGGCTTGATTGAAGGACATATATCCCGACACTGCAAAGATCCTCCCACGCGCCGAGTTTTCCGTTCCGGGGCCGATCCCTGACCCTGTCCACCGCCACCGCCGCCGCCGCCGCCGCCGCGCCGCCGCCGGAAACACGGATCGGAAAAAGAAAAGAAAAAAGACACGAGCTCGAAATCAGCCTCGCCGGGAATCGGAGAAACGGCAAGCGCCGGAAAACAAGAGACCCGATTAGGGCAAGCTCGATGGGGGAAGGGAGGGAGGGGGATTACCTGGGAGAGGAGGAAGCCGCGGAGGACCGGGGAAGGCGAGCTAGGGTTTCAATCGGCGGTCATGAGAAGCGCACGCGCGAGGGTAGAGAGAGAGAGAGAGGGGGGGGAGGAGAGAGAGAAGGCAGGATGGGGGAAATGAAGGGGGAGGAGGGGGTGGAGAAGGGAGGGGAGGGGAGGGCAGGGGAGGCGTGCGCGTGTGGGTTTTTTTTTTCTTTTCTTTTCTTTTTTCTTTCACTGTTTTTTTTGGTGTGCTGTGGGGTTGTGTTGTGTTGTGTGGGTGGTGCGTGAAAAGAGAAAAAAGGAGAGAGTTTTACAGAGAGAGAGATAAGAGGGAGAGGGAGAGGGGAGTGAGGTGGTCAAAGCTAAAGGGCAGGTTTTGTAGGAAGGAGAGAGAGAGAGAAAGGGGAGATCCAATTCCAATTCCAATTCCAATTCCAATTCCTCAAATTGGGAACCTTTGTTGGGCTTTTCTTTTTCTTTTTTTTGGCTTGCTTTGAAGGTGGGTTTTCTCCTCCCTCCAAAGATTTTTTTTTTTTTCCTTTGGGAGATTTTGGAGAAATCATCAGGTGCATAGTTCTTCTCTTCTTCCTTTTTTTTTTTTTTTTTTTTTATGGATTATTCTTAAGCGCACACGGTTTGCAATATCGGTAAGGATGCTAAAAAAAGTAGTATCGCGAGAATATGGAAGTATATCTTCAATTATTGCTTTATTCGTCTCAATCATTCAATGTCGTCTCTATCCGCATCGGATTTTGGTTACCAAATTATGCAAGACCGTTGTTTTGTGGCGAATGACGCCTTTTTTATTCATTTATTTATAAATTTCGCTTTTATGCATGCTCTAATGGATTATCTCGCAGTTCTATTCCTTTATTTATTAATAGATTATAATGATGATCATCGATTTTTAGTTTAGTGAAAATTGTTGTTTTGACCAAGCTTTATCATGCTTCAATCGTGAGGTGAAAAATTTCTAAATATAAGCTTTGTCATTACTTTAAGGTAATCTTTGCTTTGCCATATAGAAAACAAAATTAGTAAGAATGCTATGATGTCACGCTCCTCATCAGCCTTGTGAAATGGTCCTACCAGATGCATTTCCTTTGTCATATTCAAATTTAGGAAGCCAAGGATCGGTCTCCATAAGTATAATTTAGGCAACAAAATCGAGTGACGAAAATAAGTCTGTTAAGTTTGATTAAAAGCTTCCTTAATGAGCAATTCAAAAAGGGCCAGGGGAGAATATAAAGTGGAGGGGGAAACGGTGGTTGGAACCAGTGAAAAGACAACCTTGTCCTACAACTTACGTTGCCCATTATATCCTCCGCAAGATCTGCAATTACATGGCGACGTGTCGATATGGGATCCCCCGAGAACAACCCCGTTTAGAATGTGAAATTATTGTAAGGAAATATGTATAGCAAACTGTAGACGTTTGTCATCTCTTCGATTGGAACGTGGTTACATGGAGAACAAACATGAAATTGGGAATTCTGCCAAAAAACTATAACTTTTCTATTAATGTTATGAAAAGTATGCTACTGATAATTGTGGATCACACTAAATCTAGCGATCTAAATACATTTTAGCACATAAATCATGTTCACTAAATGCATTTTTATTTCCTTCACTTGATTTTGAAGTAGCTTTTCTTCTTCGAAAAAATGAAAATGAAATTAGAATTTGTGATGTGATAAGTATGACATATTTCTTAAAAAAACGAAGCAATTTGCAGCCCAAATGTGAAGTTCTAGGACTTTTGCTTTTAATGAAAAATATTTGAGCTTTAATATATATTAAAGAGACGCGAAAATTATATTATTTTAGCAAATTTACTATTCGATTTTATAGATTGCCATTAACTTAGGACGTGTTGCCAGCAGGGGCCTATCATTACTTTAGTGTTATAATTTCTTTTTTGGATATTATAACTCAAAAAGATTTCCGGAAAATAAACATAAATTTTAGAAAAATGGAAAAAGAAAATCCCAAAATGTATATAATCAAAATACTCAAAAATGAAGCAAAGAAGAGGAGGGCAACGGCCGTCGCCTGCAGATGACTCTCACCAAGACCGGTAAACATCGGCCGCTACTGTGGTGGGGCGAGGGTTCACCTAACCAACCGGCTAACGAGGGCTGCCTGATCGCCGTCCAGCCCCGAGGGCGGCCGAGGTGGTCATCGGCCACCACCAGCCCTTTGCCTTCCCTATTTCTCCTGTTTAATTTTTTTTTTATCCTTTTGTTTTCACTCCATTTCTTCCTTTCTTTTTGTTTCTTTTTCAATTTTCAATGTTTTATCTTAAGGTTCGTGTCTGACAACTGACGATGGTAATAATGAGTCATCTCAGCTGCATATAGCAATTAACGGTCTCATAGGGGTAGTTGTTTTGAGGGTCCTCGCTGTACATTTTAAAGTTTAGGATATGTGTTTTATAAAAGATGTGAAGTCAGATTTGCTTCAGAGGTTTGGCCTTAAATATAAAAAAAGAGTACGATTTTTTTATGGGATAAAAACACAAAGTCTGAAAATTGTGGCGGTTGGAGGCGCCTTAGTTCTAAACATTTTTTTTTTCCTTCCGTGCGATTCAGCTCGAACACTTGGTTTTGCTTGACTTTTTAGTCATTCCATTAGAACTTAAATGCACGAAAAGAATAGATTTAATAGAGATCCTAAGATGCGAAAGTATTTGAATTTTATGACTTAGCTGCACGCAAATAAATTTTAGGATTAATTGCTCAATCGACACAACTTTTAGGAGTCCTGTAGTCATTATCCCCTAATTCTATCAATATAAGTCATCTGATTAAGTCAATTCATTGTAAGTATATCGACAAGTCAACCGATAATGATTAGGAAAATAGAATAGGCATAATAAAGTTGAGGGACAAACTCATGACCTGTGTCATGTTCGACAAACTGTTGTAAAAAAGTCCTAAGTTGTCAAATAATGAGTTCACACTGCATTTACAGCATATTTCTAACAATTTCCACCTTATTATTTTCATGGTCAAATTTCTAGTTATTTTTTCACTATTGGTAATGACATAATTCACTGAACATTGAATAAATACATCTTTACGTTTCCGTATGTAAAATCGAGCAATTTGGATTTCCATTTACTTTTTGTGGGTAGAATATGAAGATATTTTGTCATAAAAATTTATGATTAGGAAAAGGGAAAAAATCCAAGAAATTATTACGGTTCCTCGACGGAAATGTTCCTGCAAGGTTGAGTTCTATTGATATGTCGTTAGGCCCTCATTAGCAGATTTTCAAATGGTTTCTTTTTATGGTTGTCATGCTTTGCTCTTTTTCACCAAACCTAACATTATATCACAAGTTTGCTAGTTTTAGTATAACAAAATATATATACATCTTCAACAAAGTAGAATTGAGTACTAAAGAATATAAGGACTCTTAAGTATGACAAATTGGGTTTCTCAACCCACATTTGCTCTTTTAGATCTACTATGTGCTGATACTCGTGATGTATTTACCAAGTACTCGGTTAATTAATATATCTCATCCGTATTTTCGACCAAAAAAAAGTATGACAAATAACCAAAAAAAAAAAAAAATGGAGCAATTCAGTCCAAATATGAAGTCTAAGGACTTTGCACCTTTAAAGAAAAAGAGCTCCATTCGTTTTGCGGAAAATAACTTTTAGAAAAATGTTTCTGGATTTTTCGATGTTTGTCTTACGGAAAATGAACTACTTGTGGAAAACATTTTCCACCGAAGAAAAAAAAGTCTTCTAAAGGAGGGGAACATATCTTTCACTTTTCAAGTTGGGGAAAACATTTTCCCTACTCACTCACTCTTATCTCATACATTATTGGCCCCTCCTCTTTCTTTTTTCTTTTTTAAAAATTTGAATTTTTAATTATTTTTCTTTTCTTTTTTCCGTTATTTGTTCCACCTTCTTCTTCGGCCGGTCGTTGGCCATTGCTACGGCTAGCAACCAGCCAAAAAAGAAGAAGATAAAAATAAAGAAAAGAAAAATAATGAAAAATTGATTTTTAAAATAAAAAATTATTAAAATTGATCTTAAAAATAAAATAATAATAAATTATCAAAAAAATGCATAGAGAAAAACATTTTCCATATCAGACACATTTTTTTTTTCATTTTCAGGTTTTAATTAAACATTGGAAAATAATTATATTTTCTTGAAAATGTTTTATTGGAAAATATTTTCCAAAAGCGCCACATTTTCCACAAAACGAACATAAATGTATTAAAAGCACACTGAAAATTATATTATTTTAGCAAATCTACCCTTTTTATTAACGTTTCATGACTTGCCATTAACTTCTAATGTGCTGGGCGGTGTTATTTTTCAACATTTGATATTATGACTCAACAAATTTCCTGAAAATAAACATAAATTTTCAGAAAATTGAAAAAAAAAAATCATATAATTGAAAAGAAGAAGAAGCAAAGTTGAATTAAAGAATCAATGTTTTTATTACCTATTAAAATTCATGTTTCAACTTTTTTTCTTCGAAGGCAATAAATTTTTATGGATTCTTATTTTTTTTTATTGCAAAATTTTATGAGACTAACATATCAAACCCTTAGTTGTGGTATCATGTAAATACAAGCCATGCACTAAATGGCGTTACTCCTAGTACATACAATTTTGGGAGATATGAGAATATATATATATATATATATATATATATATATATATATATATATTTGGTGTGATTTGCACATCGTCTTAGAATTAGTTGTATTTATTTAGTTTAACATGAATATCGAAATGGTTGGACTCATATAGATTTAGTATTCAGTAGTATTAGGCTTTGCATTATAACTTGCCAACTTTCTCTACTCTTTTGTTCTTTTGTTCTCCAAAACAAAAAAAAAAGAACATAAATTCATTCGGTAATTTTAACTAGTATTTTTTATTTTATTTCCTAGAATAAAAAAGTAGTCGGAGAATAGATTTTAAACAGAAATAAGAAATAGAAAAAAAGTAACTTCTTATTTCCGAGAGCAATTTTACAAATAAGTCATTTTCTTTCTTTCTTTTTTCTTTTCTTCTTCTCTCTTGCCGCCCATCACCTGCCACCAGTCAGTGACTGTAGGCCACCACCTCCTAGAGAAGGAGCAAGAAGAAGAAGTAGAGGAAAACAAGAAAAATATAAAAAAAATATTAGAAATTTAAAAAAAAAAATCTAAGTTACAAAAAAATTTGTAGGTTGTACCAAACACATTTCTATTCCAAAAATATAAATTTTATGTAGTTCTCAAATGCGTTCTTTTACCTAGAAATTATTCTAGAGAATAGATAAAGAAAAGGACTATTTATGAAAATAAATTATGTTTAAGAATAGAAGTATTATCGAATGCAAATTTAGTTTCTTTATGTGAAATAGGATTAATATCAATGGTACACCGCTGATCTAAATATAAAGTTTTAAAAGCGGCCTCATCCACCATTAATAAAAGTCAGCACATTTGAGGGCATTTCGGATTGCAATCGGAAATATTCTTGGAAACACTAAAATTTGAATTGATATTTTTTTCAAAGAATATTAGAAATTCCTATATTATTTTGGCCGTAGAAATTAAATTATCATGGAAAAGAAAATGAGGAGAATGATTGTGACCCTGTAGGACTACCATGACCTTTTATTAGATTTTCCTCTGCAAGTAATATTCAATTGATTATATTAATTTACATTGAGAATTTTTTCCATCGGACAAATGACCTGTGAAGTACGATAGGAAAATAACATATGCTAGATGTATTAATGAATTCGATGGTTTGTGGAAATCCTTTGGATCAATACTTAGCATTGTTACCACCGACCAAGGTGGCGTGGCTGGTAGGGCCTTGGACCTCCCCGGTGGAGGCCAAGGTTCGAATCCCCTGCATGCAGGGAGGCAGGCTTAACTACTACAGGTGACTTACGCGTGACGTCGGGGTGGTGGTTTCCCCGCTAGCGTCGCCGGGGGGTTTACGGCGCACTGCCGGTGCAAGCTGGTTCCTCTTGTCCCAAAAAAAAAAAAAAAATACTTAGCATTGTTACATTTGATATATAATAAGAAAAGCATGCAAGTTTGACATCACGATTTATAATTTTTGGCTGGAAATGTTACTCCTTAACTTTTTCTGCTTTGAATATTTACTAGATACGCCTAATAACAATGTTCAAAATTGTATTGTTGAATTATTGTTGGTTATTCCATGGATAGAGATCATTAACAATCTGGCGGCTGGATTTTAATTTTCTCATATAGTTAAGTAATCATCTGGGATGTATCTTGCCATGTTTGCGGAGTAAATCAATTATAACAAACCCTGCCCATTATACTATTTCCGGTTTTTAGAATGTATCATATATAAAATAGGAAGTGTATCCATACCAATAATAATGAGAATAATCAATATTAGGCCATCCACGATTTTAAAGACCCAACTTTAACTTCTTTAACATCAAGTATCTTCTCCGAAGATGTTCTTGAGGACCAATATTAGGCTATCCACGATTTTAAAGACCCAGCTTTAACTTCTTTAACATCAAATATCTTCTCCGAAGATGTTCTTGGGGTATACATCCAAATGAGTATGAACTATATATAGAAACCATTGGATTCAACGATTCATCTAGTGGTGGATATACATCTAGGCCATAAACCGTTCCGCGGTTGGTGGCAATGACGGGTTTTGCATACTTCCGTGGGGCAATGCCATCATAAAAAACAAAATCTTTCAAGACATGGAATAAAGGATATGAGAGCATACTGCAATTTCTGCAAGTAATTTAGTCTTGATTTTCTCATTCTTGATTGAGACTTGGGAGACATTCACGGTTAAGGATGTTGCAAATAACATTGGATGACAATCGATTTATTTATGTCAACGCAATTTTATCACATGGTACATGGTCATTAATCACATTTCTTGGCTACTTTTACGACTTTTGTCGCGTGAACTTAACCAAGGGTACATGCTTTCAGTTCAAATAATAGAAAAAATGTTTTGCTATAATTAAATGACAAGTTTGCCCCAAATTCGTTCGAGTAGTGTTCTTCTTTGTTGATCTTTTTTTTGTCCAAGATCTCTTTGGGACAATTTCGTTCTTCGTCCTTAGTTTTGTTCTTCATTTGAGTCCTCTGCTTCATCCGAAGGAAAAAAACTTGCAAGATATCGACATTGCCATAGACGAAGCTGCAATCTATGAAGGCAAGGTCGTTCAAACCCCAACTAAGCAGCTTTGTAGATTGCTTCCCAAATATCGGTTTCTGGATGTGCACGCAGCATACTCGGTTCAGCACTTAGTTTTCACCTCCAAAAGGATCAAAAGAAAGGCCAACTTGAACTTCAGCATCCTGCAGATGTCAATTGTTGAGACAGGTCCAAGCGTTGCTTGCTGTCTTGTAAATTATTGTTTTTCCCTCTTTAATTTCATCCAGCAGAAGCAGTAATATTTACTCACTTGTGATTTTGTTAAAACTCAAAAAGAGGAGATTGAAAGAGCTCTTCAGGAGCTGTGCATTGCGAAAGTTTCAGAACATCAACAAGAGACCCCACCATGTCCTCTGCCTTTTTTTCTCAAGTGGACATGAAGTTTGGTGATAAGAGTGTTGAACATGTCGATATGGACAACGGACCAATTCACTTGGTGTAGGTAGCATCAAGCTGAGCAAGATCGTGTTCATTCAGCAGAGACGACTCATAGAGCCGTCATTTTCACTTTCCCAATGTTTTTTTTTTTTTTTTGGAACAGCACTTTCCCAATGTTGATATGTATATATATAGCAGCATGACAATTTGTACCACTATTGTAGCTAGATCTCTGAATAATAGCAGTTGAGCACAAATTAGAAGAGTCTTCAATGAGAATACCTCGTGCACAGCTTTTGTAAAGGTAATTAGAAAAAAAATTCTTTCATTTGAAAGGAATTTTTTTTTTTAAAGTGAGATGCTTTTCGTACCTTGTCTTCTCAACTCGGCAAATTCGTGCTAAATTCAGGAACCCTTGCGAATCGGTTCTAGAAATTGAGTTTCAATTAGAGGAAAGCTCACTTGTGGCCCCCTCATAAAAACGCTTTTCATCTTCTTCTGTCGAAAGCTGGTCGTTCAAAGTTGGGCCTTTTCCTCTTGGAAATGTGAAATTATTGTGTACTTGGATAAGGTCTTGAAATTAAAAATGACTACGCTCTCGAGTTGTCAGACAGAACAGCTTTATCATGGTTCATGGCAAGGCGTACGGCTTTCGAAAAGCGCTGTCGTATCTAGTTCAATTAATCATTTACGTTCAAAGTCAGTTGATGTGTATTCAAGCTCGACGTGGAATCCTTTTATAACTCGGCTCAATTTCTTTGTAACTTTGCGCTCGAGTACTAGCAATAGCTTTTATTAGTTAGAATACAATTTGATGGAGTGTGATGGTCTCCTCTAATGCAATGTTGAAGTTTAGATTCACTGTTGTATTCAGCAGTATATAGCATTGTAACAAAACCAGCTTAGAAACTCGGAAATATGGAAGATTTAAAAACTTCCCACCAACTCTCACATTTTGTACAATCAATATAATGACAAAATATAGACACATAAAAAATGAAAAAATTACCAAAACAGTCATAAACTTATTACAATTGTGCAAATTTAATCATAAACTTTTTTTTGGCTAATTCAGTTCTTAATTTTTTGCATTTGTGTTAATTCAGTCAATTCGTTCAATTTTAGCTAGCTGGCATTGACGTGGACGTAGGTCGGCGCTGGCCATCCGGCCGCCATTGACGTAATAATTTTTATTATTTTTTCCTTTTTTGTCTTTTTTGTTTTTTCTTTCCTCCTTCCTTTTTAGAGCCTCGGGTCGGCGAGGACAATCTTGCTGACCACTGAGGAGGCTCACTCTTGCCAGTGCCTCAGCCACCCTGTAAAATTTTAAATAGTCATTTCCCTACCAGTACATAACCTCTCGGAAAAAGAAACCAGCTTTCCATTTGAGAGAAGGAAGATTTGGCAAGTATGACCACAGAAATTGGAGGTAAAAATTAATCGCCACACCAAGTCCTCCGTGTGCACATCCGGAAACCCATACACGGGAAGCAAACTATGAAACTACTTCGTCGGCTTAGAACGACGCTTTGAATGATCTCCACCTTCGTAAATTGCAGCTTCGTCGATGGCAATGTCGATGATCTGCAAATTTTTTCCTTCAAACGAAGCAGAGGACTCGAACGAAGAACAAAAATTGGGGCAATATGTAGATGAAGAAGAGGACTCGGACAAGAACGAAACCGGCACGAAGAGATCTCACACAAACGAAAGATCGATAAGAAGACCACAGCTTGAACAAAGAAGGTGAACAAGTTCGGGGCAAACCTATGATTCGGGGCTCAATGTTCAATTCAAGGCAAAGTGCAAAAACAACAACGTTTTACACACATGGAGTTCATCACTTAAGTCATTTACCATGTAGGAGAGAGAAATTTTTAAAATAAGTAATGTCAGTATTTTCCGTTAACTAATTTAGAAGGAGTTAATGGAGGAGAGACCTGATTATAGAAATTTGATAAGTTTTAGAATTTGATTGTATTTTTTGCAATTTATAGGACTCAATTGCACTTTCTTGATACGTTTTAGGACTTTTGATACTCTTATCCATAACCCAAATTGAGAGTGAAATATTAATCTAAATATAAGCGGAATTCACAAAACTTTTGCTGCACACCTTGATCCAAAAAGCTCGATCTTCCCTACTCTCCTCAACCCAATCAATATGCAAACACAAAGTAACAAACACCTTTTCTTCTTTTAGAAAAATATTACGACCTTAGAATTGTTAAATCCCAAATGAAGATAAACGTGCTTGCTTATGTAATAACATCATAATGATATGTTTACCTTGCGTTTGCTAAAAAAGATGTGAAGTTTTCTTTTGCCAATAATTGATATTAGCATCGCATGCTCTCTCTCACATAAATATGTCGCTAAATGCTTTTAGAGTTTCTCTCCATCCTATGTCGGACCAATAGCGATTAATATATGCAAGACCGATGAGTTTATTTGATGTTGGAAATCCTCTAATTCACAAAGATGGTACTTAGAAAACAAATTGACAATCTACGGCTTTTAGCTGCATATAGTAACCTTGAAGTTGAGTACGTGGCTTTCAACATTTTATTGGTGTATCCAATAACAACATTGAATATTGATCATCGAGTTATCTCAGCAATTTCAATCAAGTAAAAGTATCAACAAAATGAGGTTTGACACATCGATTTTCTATAAAAGTCAAGTAAAGATCAAAGGATATGCATTGACACATTAGTGGATTACAGAATTCCTACCTAACCTACCATTTATCATATTTCTTTGTATGGGAATAAATCCAATGCAGAATATGCAAGTGTATCCACCAATAATGGGACTAGCCAATTTTTTTTCCTATTTATACAGCTCTCATCTTGTGATGCTCCAAGCTTCAATATTTAATTCCTGTTGGGCCACAATTTCACCACTCTCTTCATATATGACTATCTCTTTTGATAATTGATGAAGTTTTCCAGTCAACCACCGTAGTCTTTTCCATGAGAAACCATTGATGCATCTAAATAACAATCCATTTGCTTCGTCAAAGATCATGGCCCGCATATGGAAAACACTCTTGATTTCGATAGGAGATGCATCGTCAAATGCTTTAACCTCGAAAGTCGGATCAATGATTTACCAAAATAATCTATTTTCAATGTTGGCTTTGTTAAAGGTATGGTTTTCCAAAAAGTGACAAATTTTCAACTTAAATTATTTTTATCTCAATCCAACTAAATATTGTTCCTACGTGCGATTTGGATGATTGGTCTAACTTTTCATCACTCGCAAATTGCAGATTGTGGTGTCTCACTCTAGGTGGACTTAGTGTTTAAGAGTTGAACTGAGATACAATCAACCGGAAAGAAGTTTTGAAGTATAATCGAGGGCACCGTAGTTGGCGACTCTCCACCTTGGCTCCTTACCATGCCCGTGGCCAATTCTCCTCCAAATCGCCTTCCGTTGAAGGCGAGTGAAGTATGTGCAGATTCTACGTTGTCCCAATGGAACTTCGATTTGCAAAGCGAACTCCTTCAATGGATAGATGGGGGAAGAGAACATAGGATCTATTTCAGGGTGAAATTCACTTGCAATTATTACGTGTAAAGTTGTATAAGAGCTTGATATAGCGAGTAAGCTTCCCTTGATTTTTGCGTTACTTTGAAGTAAATTTTTATTACACGGAACATCCATCTACTTTCTTGTATTATGTGCAAATCTTCGATTAGTGTTGTTCCAACATTTTCTAAGTCGCTAATGAAATATGTGACCTGAATCTGCAGCAATTATCCTATTAATACTGCGACAGTAGCAAAATCTTGAAGCAATAGCGATCTTGGCACATGTTTTCTTTCATATTGTTTTCCAATCAACAAAATCCGATGTGAATTCTCTCCTAATTATGTTGCTCAGAAGTCCCATCTGTACTTTTGATTAATTCAAACTAGAAGGAACTTAAATAATATGTGACATAATTTTTCTAGTTTTAGTAAATGTTGGTTTACAATATAAGAAAACCCCTCTATTATTCATGTATATCAATTGGAAACTAGACCGCAAGTTCAAATGGACGTACAATGCAAATATCAAGTACATGCAACGATTTTTCATTTGAACTCAGCAATATACTCGAACACAAATAATGATATGCACGATATCGTTCATCATTTATATTATATAACACAAAAGAGTCCACATTTTAGTTGCATAAAACATAATATATTGTTTAAATTAGCCCTATAGAACAAGTGAAATATTTGCAGAGATAAAAACATCCATTTTTACCTCGTATACTATGTACTAATTCCATTTACATGTCGAATATGTCGAATTACCATGTAGTGATTTCTCGAAATCTTAAGGCTGGTAGTCAAATTTCCTTTAAATCTAAATATACATCAATGAATAAATGTGCAACACCCTTTTGGACTGGACCATTCTGATAGACCTACCATTTATACAATTGCTATTATGGAAATATGTATTAAATGCAAATGTGCAAGTTTATCCACAATAATAATGAGTATGGCCAATATATTTGCCTATTTATACAATCCTTCATCTTTTATGGCACCATGCTTCTTTACTCTTGTTAATTAGCCTCCCCAATCAGCCCCCACATTACAAGGTTATTATGCATAAAAAAGGACCAGAATACAAGCAATTGTTACAAGCGTGTACGATTATTTTTAATTTTCCGAAATTACGAACATCATAAATATTATCTTCACGAAATTGATTTCTTTTAGCTCCTAGAATCCTACCCACGCTTTCCTCAGATGAATAAGAAGTGCGAGATTCAACAATTATATATATAGCCTCATCAGCAAATTTGAAGAGCCCAAAATGAATAACAAAAAAGAGAAAAGAGCTTATTACTTGTGCTGTAAAAATCAACCCACATAAATTTATGTCCGCGACCGTACACGAAAAGGCAAAATCTTTAAAAACTTCGCATTAAGAACTATTGATTTCATGCAAGAAAAAAAATGTAATTAAATGAGAACTACAGACGTATACTCATCCATTCACTATCACCGAATTCGGATATTTCTCCTATTACTTGCCCCATTGATAGGTGGAAAAGGTCGGTTTATTTATTTTGTTTAAGCTGTTGACTTGCTCGATGGAGAGCTGTACAAGCCACAATTGCGAATCATAATGTCCACACGACATTACAATCTATTTGATTGTCTCTTTCCATTCACCTTCCTATCAAGTTCCCCATTAGCAAATGGAAAGCCGAAAAAAAAAAGAAAAAAGCATGTCATGAGAGTTCCCACATAAATTTAAAAATATAAATATAAATATAAATATAGGAAGCGTCGACTGCGAGTCGAGAATAAAAGGCTGCAAAAAATCGATTTGGTTTCAAGCCAACTCCAGCCATCTTAATTTGAATGTCTGACTTCACTGCCATCCTTTTTTCCTTTTTGGTCTTAGGCAAGGTACATTTCTAGGGCGCATGTTAATGTTGCTGTCCGAATGCCTCATCCGCTATCCCTGAGACCATCTGTGATCTGACAAGGCTCAGGCGCAGAAATGGAAATTGGATGAAGAACATGTGAAGCTTCATGTCGTGAAATATAGCTGTTCCTATCCTGCAACTAGGAGTAGCTTTCCATTTTGCATTTCATAAATGTCCCTGCACTGTTAATATATTAATTGCATCTAAAATAAATCAAAATCATCCACAAATGATTTAGGTTTGTTAGTTATAACTTAACATAATTGCATTATTGTACTAATATTTAAATACTATTTAATTATGAGATGGTATCCTACTATAATCATAAGCGATATTATTTTTCGTAATTAAAATATAGCTATATTATTATACCCAAGTAACGTTATTATAATTAGTTAATATCACGTATTAAACATTAATTGTTATATCTTTTTGTTCATGATTTTTAAAAACATGATGATAAAAGACATTGGGCTTTGACTATCTATCATCAATTTTTTTTTATGAGAATTCTTTGCTATTCCTGCCTATTCTCTACGGTGTAAGGGCAGACCAAACGAGAGTATGGTCTTGAAATAAAATTTCATTTTGCAAACCAAACTAAATAATAATTATTACTTTATTGCTTCGCTCCTTTCCTTTCCACTAAAGAACCGTACAATATCAGTGGGGGCCTACCAACTACGACGATGAATAAGATCTCCGTGCATGCATGACCCCTATTGAAAAAGATTACTACAAAGTGCTATATCAATAGAACTTCTAAAATAATTTCCCAAATACAAGTCTTATGCCACAGCATTAGCTTCCGAAAAATGACTTGAACTTACCTGTATTTATAGAAGTAATCTTAAATTAATTTTAATGCTAAGCAACCCCTTATAGTATAGTTTTTTTTTTTTTTTTTTTTGCTTTTCATACGGTCTAGTTTCTATACTAGAAGATGATACTAATTATAAAAATGGGTCATGTACGGTTTTTCCCCCTCTCCAAGCTAAGAAACTATCTTTCCTAAAGAGTTATATACGAAATTTTAGCATACATAATTAATACACAAGTGGAGTGAACTCTTATAGTTCAAAACAACAACGATTATTTCTAATTATTTTCAATAACACTAATGTTGAGCAATTTTGTTTAACTGTTTAGTTCGCCAAACTACAAGAGAAGAAGGAAGATTGCCTTGTATATATTTTGTTTATGTATATCGCTATTTAATCAAGACAATAACGAGAGATGGTCGGACAAATTGAAGTCCATGTAAGTAAACGAACTTGTTCTACGACTTTATACAGAGTAATATAAAGTAATTTGCATTATAGCACGATATGCTAAATTAAGAGACACTTTGCCTTAAAACGAGATCATTGCCCTTGTGGATATAGCCTGCGAATCGAACCAAAAGCGAATGGTAACCCAAAGACCATTTTCCTTATTCTTATTTATTTTTGCTTCCAAAATTAACCATCAATACAACATCAACATGCATGTGATCTGCATCATACATGATGCATTTCAACAACTGAGGAGATTATCAATGCCCTGACTGAGAAAAAAAAATTAACTTGTACATTTGATAAATTCCCAGGATCTCTTGCTTTTTATTTGTTTGCAGCAAAAGAAAATATTTTGTAGCCCAAAATGGAAAGACTTGGTCTGAAACAAGCTTTAATATTCTCTCCCCTGTTTCTTTGACTTTGAACCTCTCTTCCATGCGAAGCCAACCAGTGCCTGTTCTATCTGAGTACATTCCCTCTCCTCTGTCTCTTGCAGTTCTTTCATTTTCTCTCGTTTTCTCTCTTTCTCTCTCGTTTGCATCAACGTAGCTCCTCTCTCCATTTTTCTTGCTCTCCGAGTATGTTGTCCTTATTTGTCAAAAACATGGCTTCTGGCCTTCCTGTAGCATCAAGGACCAGAGCCCGTATAAGGAAAGAAGACTCCTTTGCCGAACGTTTCTCCAAGGCGGAGCCTGGAAGACAGAAGGGCGAATCTTCGGGGCCAAAGCGCAGAGGCAGACTTCGAAAAAGAGTCTCGCCTGGAAGACAGAAGAGCGAATCTTCGGGGCAAAAGCGCAGAGGCAGACCTCGAAAAAGAGTCTCTTCTATTTCGGGTGCTTTGGGAGGCCGAGGCGGAGGTAGTGCCGGTGATGACAGCCATGAGGTCGTTGTTATTACAGACGGTGAAGACGGCAGTGACAAAACTATTTCCGTGAGTGGAAGTGGTGAGGAGGAAGAAGAGTCCGGCGATTACAGACCTCAGACAGCACGGAGGTTTGAGCCTAACCGGGTTTTTCATAAATGTAGAAAAACTGCTGTTGTTGCTGACGGTAGGATTGACTCTGATGAAGAGGACAGCACAGACTTTGAGTCTGACGAGAGTGTAGGTGGCCGTGAAAATGGGAGGTTTAGGGGTGACAAGTTCTTGTCTAATGCCTGTTCTGATGATGACTTGCTGTGCTCCGATAAGGAGAAAGCTTTGGGCGAACAGGGTGAGGGAAATGACAGAAGTTTCAAATCAAAGAATAATTATTTTTTTGGTCGGTCAAAGAATGATGATTATGCGCCAAATGTGTCCCGGAAGAGGACTCCATCAGTGACTGATGATGGTCGTGAGACCTATGTTAGCTTAGATTATTTGTCCTCTTCATCCACGAGATCAACTGAGGCTGACAACACCAGCGATGAGGATTTCATCGCAAATGTGCAAGAAAGCTTGAGCGCAGATGGAGAAACTTCTTCGGGCACGGAAGAGTACGTGTCTGGCACTGAGTGTGAGGATATTCTTGAGATAAGGAAGAAGATAAAAAACGAGGACGAGTTGAGTAGTTTATACAGGGCAAGGGAAACTACTAGGGAGCTTGATAGTGAGTTGATTGACAATGCAGAAAAGAAAGAGGATGAGGAACGTAGAGTTTCGTGGGTCAATGAATGGTTGCAGGATGATGTGGAGGAGGAAAAAGAGGAAGAAGCGATTAATGTTGAGCATGATATTGAGTGCATGGGTAATCCAGTGATTGACGATGTGAGAAGGAAAGAGAACGTGGAATTTAGAGTGTTGTGGGTCAATGAATGGTTGCTGGAGGAGTTGAAAGGGGAAGAAGCGAATAATGCTGAACAATTAAATGCAGAAATCGACTGTCCTTCCAATGATGAGAACGGGAGAGTGCAGGAGAAAAGACATGGGAAGCATGTACAGTCAGACTTTGATTCTGTCATTAGATACGCGACTTCCTCTAAAGTAGAAGGTCGAAAGGAGAGGAATTCGGGCATGTCCTGTAGCATCCAACAACTGCAAAAGAAAAGGAAATATGAGGATTGTAGCAGCGAGAAAGCATTTGTGAACAAAAATGCTGAGCAAGAGCAAGTGTCGGCTTCAAATGGTACTATGGAGGAAGAGAGAAAGGTAATTAAGTTGCTTGGGGAGCAAGCCACAGGAATAAGAAGCGGTGCTGAACCCGTGATGCAACTGAGGACAGCCAGTGAAACCTTGAGCAAGCCATGCAAGGTAGCCAGCACAAATGCTGCGAATAGTTCTATAGGCCACCATTGCAAAAGTAACAAGAAGGCTGTGAGGAATGATTGTAGGGGCAACTGGGAATCCAGAACTAGGAGAGAGAGAGAGCTTGTGAATCAAGGGAAAATACGTTATCCAAACTCGCCGATTGCATATGGGGGAAGGATGAGATTCTTCAAGACAATATACAGAAGGAAAGTGAGAAGGAGAAACAGTTTGCAGGTGACTGTGCCGTGGAAGAAGAGAGAAATGAAAGCACAGAGGGTTCGAGACTTTTGGCACAACAGCCAGCAACATCAAAAGAGACTGCTCAAATAATATGTACGAGCTGAAGAAAGTCGGTCAAATCATGACTAAGTCAGATGAAGAGGGTGTGGGGGTGCATCAGGAAAAAGTGAGAGAAGATTGTAGGAGCACCAGCGACTATCACATTCGCTGGGAGAGATCCGGTAGTTCGAAAGAACTCAAATATTTCAAACGTCCTGCTCAGAAATTCAGAGATAACAAAGATGATGCTGGTCGGAAGGAAGTTGTGTGGGAGACAGCAAGTAGGATAGAGCCACGGGTGGAAGTGCCTCCGCTTCCTGTGAAGTTCTTCTGGGGTGATGAGGAACCAGAACCGGCACCAAAATCTGAAGCAGAGAAGGAGATGGACAAGATGTGGAGCCAGATGGAATTTTATCTTAGAGCTGGTGAAATTGGTTCTTCTGGACCCCTGGTAAGTTTCATGACACCGGCTAGCAACCTAAAGGCACATCAAAGATGAGTGGGTTTTCTTAAAAAACAGACCGAATATAGATTTAATCTTATCTGCTGAGTACTGACCTGTCCTGAATTTTCTGTGTATATTCAAATATGTTGTTAAGGTACCAATGCGAATTAATTGTCATAGAAGTGAATTGGTTGTTTAAGCACATGTACATTACTTTGTTTATACGGGAATATGGTCCTTTGAAGTGACCTTGTCAAAATAAGTTCGAGCTAATGATTGAGTGAGAAGTACTACATCTAAGCTCACCTCAAAATGAACAGAGATGTCTGTATAAGACAATTGACAATTTTTTTCGATTTCGGTTGTGCTGTGATCTGCCCATCATGAGTTCCATACCTGATTGCTAACTATTGAAGTGATTGATCCTTTTGTTCAGATTTTTTTTTTCATCACTCTTATGACTAAAAATGTGTAGCATAAGGTCACAGCTCCGCATATAGGAACTTTCTTGCTGTGTTTGCAAATGTCAAAGTGTGGCTTGATTGAATTAATTCTCTTTGGCCTAAGAGAGTTTTATAGATTACTGATCATGGGATTTCATCCTTTAAATTAGAAAATAACAACCTCTCTATGTCTCGCAACTCCCAGATTCTCATCTCTTGCTTTTGCAGAGTTAAAATGTGTGAGCTGTGTTTATTTCTGCCTTCCTTTTCCATTGTTGATGTTGATGTGCATATCATCCGAATCATATTTGAGGATGCTCTTCATTTGATGATTATTGCATTCTTCCTCGGTCTATGGAAAATACAGTAATACCCTTTCATATTAAGCCATATGAACTTGACGTCATTTGCTTGTGCTGTATTGTATCGTCTCTTTTTGAGCCATATAAATTCAAAGATGTTGCTGTGGAAACTTTTCAAGAAGAGAACTTATGAGAAGCAAAACACAGGAAGAGGATGAGAAACAGAAGAAGCCATGAGAAAGATTCTTATTTACTTGATAGTTGATCCTCAATGCACACATGGTTTGAATATCTGAGACTATCAAACTCAGTAGCTAAGAAAGTTGAATGATTATGTGACCAATTCGAACTAAATGATCAATCTGAAGCGGTCCGTAATCTCGCATAATTTGTTTCCAGCTGTCTTAGCTCGATCCCATTTACTTTTTATGAATCTACTCCTATTATTGTCATATTTATTGCTGTTGTATTGCTGTTCTGCATCGACATTGCCATTTTCTTAGTTTGGAAATAATTTCCAGTTACGCTGCTAGAGCATAAACAAAAATATATTTTTCTTGCAATTACAACTGGTCCTTTTTCTAGGGCAAATAGCTATAGGAAAGTAGTAAATAAGACTGACAGCATAATTTCATAGAGATTTCTTGCGTTTTTAGTTGTTCTAAAAGTGTTATTGTGATTCTCTTCAGGAGGAAACTGAAACTAGTCAAGCCACCCTTTGTCCAGGAGGAAAGCATGAGCTCATTTGCGATGAGGAAATTGGTTTAATTTGCCTCTTCTGTGATCAGATAGTGCTTGAGATAAAATATGTCTTGCCACCATTTCTACCATCTTTTGTAAGTTCTGTTGGTTTACCAAGTACTGTGGCTTTTACTGTTATATCCATTCTCAAAACACCATCCACACTTCACAGTTGGCTTAGTTATGTTATCGACTCTCACTTCCCTGGATTAACTGTTTCTGTCACTGCCATCCTCAATGTATGTCTATGCTCTAGAATCTTCGAAAACCACTGTTTCCTTATTTTTTTTTTGCCTTTTATTCTGTAGGAAAAATTCTCCATTGAAACGTCAGGCACAAAAATACCACTCAACAGAGGGAATGTGTCTTTGTCTGAAGAGGATTGTCTTCAGCCTTCTGGAGATGACTCTGACAAACTCTCTCATCAGAACGGCTCTGTTTTGGATCTCATCCCCTGCGACAGCAGTAAAATGTATCCGCACCAGCTGGAGGGATTTGAGTTTATGTGGAAGAACATAGCAGGGTCTACTGACCTAAAAGACTTGTCCAACTCTGAGCCTAACGACGTTGGTGGGTGCATCATATCTCACGCTCCAGGCACAGGAAAGACTTGCATGACCATACTTTTTCTGCACACGTATCTCAGACTCTTCCCCAATTCCCGGCCTGTGGTTATTGCTCCTGCAAGCTTGCTTCTCACTTGGGAAGAAGAGTTCAAGAAGTGGAACAAGAAATGGGACACCAGCATTTTATTCCACAACTTGAATAATCCGGAGTTCTCCGGGGCAGAAAATCCAGAAGCTGTGAGAATGGTGGAGGCAAATAGCCACCTCAAGCGATGTAGCGATGTGATGCGGGTGATCAAGGTCTATTCCTGGAGTAAGAACAGCAGCATACTAGGCATCAGTTACAATCTGTATGAGAAGCTTGCAGTACACAATAGGAAAGGCACAAAGGATCCAGTGAAGAAGGCAAAGATTGAAAAGAAAGATGAAGAGATGAGAAAGATTCTTCTTGATTTGCTGGGTGTAGTGGTTCTTGACGAAGGGCACACGCCGCGAAACCAGAGGAGCAGCATTTGGAAGCTTCTGCTAAAACTTCGGACTGAGAAGAGGATCATCCTCTCGGGCACCCCTTTCCAGAATAACTTTCTAGAGCTCTATAACACATTGTGCTTAGTGAGACCCACAATGGCCAACGAACTACCCCTGAGTCTCAAGAAATTCTGCCAGACAACACAATGGAAAAGAGCTAAAACAGATGATATCAATTCCCTTGTTCAGCCACATGACAAAGTGGCTGATGATGCAATTGTGAATCTCCGGTCTATCATGGCTCCGTTTGTTCACGTTCACAAAGGGAGCATTCTTAAAGAGAATCTTCCTGGTATAAAAGAGTGCATAGTGGTGTTAAACCCAGGGGATAGGCAGAAGAAGATAGTCGAGAACATTCAAAGATCTCAATGCACGTTTGAGTATGAGTTCAAGCTGTCTTTGGCCTGCATCCACCCTTCTCTGATCCTAAGCTGCAATGCATATGCGAATGAAAAACCTCTCATCTGTCATGAGCGTCAGAAGCTTGAAGATCTGAAGACTCACACAGATGCTGGGATAAAGACGAGGTTCCTAGTGGAGTTAATCCGGCTCAGCGAAGCACTCGGTGAGAAGGTTCTGGTTTTCAGCCAATACAAAGAGCCATTGTCCTTCATCAGTGACCAACTGAGATTGACTTTCCAGTGGTCCTCCCAGGAAAAGAGCTTCTACACATGCATGGGAGCCTCAATCTGAGGGAACGCCAACGTTTGATTGGAAAATTCAACAACCCACAGAGCCAAGCAAGAGTAATGTTAGCTTCAACTAAGGCTTGCTCTGAGGGCATAAGTCTAGTCGGAGCATCAAGAGTTGTCTTGCTTGATGTGGTTTGGAATCCTTCGGTTGAGAGGCAAGCAATCAGCCGTGCCTTCAGAATTGGCCAGGAGAAGGTAGTCTATACCTACCATCTGATCATGAAAGGAACCTCGGAATGTAACAAGTTCAGCCAACAGATGGAGAAAGAGAGATTGTCTAAGCTGTTTTTCTCCCCAGCTGACAAGGAAATTGGTGATGGAACAATGTCCAGTCTGGTTGCTGAAGACAGAATTTTGGAGGAGATGACTTCCAGCAAAAACTTAAAGGATATGTTTGATCAGATACTTTACCAGCCAAAGGATTCCAATGCATTTGATAATTTTGACTCTGATGCCACCCCATGACTGGTCTTGTGAGCATGAGCAGCAGCTTGATCTGAAGTTGATTCTTGTTTGAGTGTAAATTTTGATTTAGTTTTCTGGTCTTTTCTGGCATTATCATGGTCTTATCATGGTCTTTGGACTTGGACCATGATAATGCCAGAAAAGACCGGAAAACTAAATCAAAGTTTTCTGGTCTTTTCTAATTTTCCACAATGTTGTTCGATTCAGGATTGAATGACCCAGATCATAGTTTGTATGGAGCAGCAGATTCTGGAGTATATTTCTAGTTTTCCTCATGATTTCTCCTTCTCTACAAAAGCTTGGCACAGCTTTGTCTGTTTATATTTTTTTCAGGAAAAAGCATGGCCTGAAGAGAGGCTGAGCCAAGAGATATGTTCACCCGCAGCACTCAGTACTATCTCAGTAATCTCTTCTTATTGAATAAACTTAAGAAACTCCTTTATTTGATATCCCAAGTGAATTTTAACTCAAATGAACCTCAATGAATATTGAACTCAAACACGCTTAATTGTGAGTGTTGAATTTTTTATTTTCAGCATTATTTCCACTTGTTCCCACTAAGTCTCTTCTCTCAACTCCTTGCCATTTGCTCTGGGCCAACCGGCATAGAGACCTGTTCGATGTCCACCCAGTTTACTACAACCTTTGCCAGCCACATAGACTAAAACCCTTGTGGCATTTGGAAACCTTTGCCTCTTGGCTCTCGTTCTCTGAACTCCACATCTGGCTCTTCAGTGGTGGAATGCTGGTCTCGTTCTTGTTGACCCACAAGCCGACGAGGCACTCCATTTGAACTGTGTGTTACATTTGGTTTCTGTACTCATCATTGATTGCTGAGGTATTGGAGTGAGGTGATTTTGGAAGGTGCTCCATCTATAGAATTGAGGTCATTCGTTTTTAAAGGGATGAAATTGGTGATATCTTGGATCCCTATAGGAGCTTCAAGGCAGTCTCTGAGGTGGCTGAATGGCCTTCCAAGGAGGAAGTTCGAGAGATTTTGACAAGTGGAGTTTTGGAAAGAAGGTAAAAAAAGGTCTCTCCTTTTAGAGTTGAAGGTGTGTTGGTGCAAACGACTAATGTAAGGTTTGGCCCTTGTATTTCAGGTGAAGTTCTTGAACTATCTTATTAGATCAATGCTGTCCTTTAAGGTGGACTGTCATTCTTGTTTTGTGTCCAGTGAAATGAAGCTGAATCGGTGACCAAGAACAGTGCAGTGGAATTGAAGTACTAGCAATTAGCAAGGAGTACCCAATAAAGCTGTTTATGTATATTATATTAGTTAATTAAGATAGAATAATATTCAGCCTGTTTGGGCATGTAAGAACATCATATATTTCCAAGAGCACTGAGGCCAAAATTATCATGATAGAGTTTATGGGGATAGTCTTTGCATTCTCTTTCCTTCTGGCTCAATGCTGCTGTCCAATGTATGTTGGAGAACTTATTTCAGAGAGACAGCTTTGTTTGCTTCAGTGAAATTGTTGAGAGAGAAACAATAATTGCAAATATTCTGTAGTTATGGTTTGTGCTTTATTTCCATGCAGTGGAGACGCTGACGGTGAGAAGGATGATGGAAAACATGGATGCGGTTGCTCTTGAAAACGCTGATGAAGTTTCCAGTGCATTATATCCTGTCCCTGTGCTAGGGAGAAGTTCCAAAACGACAAAGTTCGATCTGGTTTTGATGATATAACGGATGGTTTGAGGGAGCTTGATATGGATAATTATGATGAAGAAGATGAAGGTATTTTCCTTTCTGTTAGTACTTGGTTCTCCTTTTCTTTTAATGAGTTTCTTAGTTCATCCAAAGGAAGTTGGATGGCTATTTCCTACTTGGATATCGGAAAAGTGGCATCAGAATGGATTACATGGAAATGCCCCATCTAATACACAAGACTCGTTTAAATGACATGTCACTCTCTTCCTCTTAATATCACAGACAGGAGCCAGCCAAACTCACCTGAACGAGAAATGGATGTATCGTGAGACTTAGTAGTGTTAGAAATTCAAACATGGTCTGCATTTGCTTTCCAAGCCAACTTCAAGAGCAAAGAAGGAAGGCGTTCCCTGTCAAAGCCCTTTTGAGTCGATCAAACTCAAAATTCTATTCCCCACTTATCATGCTTTATAAAGCTAATGGATGCTGCCAGATGTGCTTGCTAATAGGCAATTAAAACACGTCGCTTGATTCAAGAATGCAACCGCAGAAAACTATAGAAGCAGAAACGAGATAACCGCGCTTCAGCATTCCACTGCTTTAGGCAAGCCTATTTTGACTTGCTAGCCACAGAGATAAAACTGTGTTTAGGAATACTTGAAGGAAAACATGCTCATTTTTATGCCAATTCATCTTATTGTTCCTGTCCCTTTTAAGATTTCAATTTGACTTTACAGGAATATCTAATCTATCACGAAACATAATATGCAATTCCACAATGAGGAATTATAGCTCCAGGAAAGGATGCTTGCGTAGCAACAAGATCATTAGCACAAGTGAGGCCTTCTCCATTCATTATCATTATTGAAGAGTGACATAGGCATATGATATGATTACGTCGGAGGAATATATCTTTTCAATGGAATAATATTGATTAAAATTTTGACATTGCTCGATTTAAATTATCAATATAAGCTCAATATTAAGATTTTTTTTTAAACGTCGAAATTAGAAACGTTAATTTGTTTCCAATGTTCTTTGAAATTTACCTTCATCTTTTGGATAGATGAAATAACCATGAGATATAATGTTTGAAATCCATTTATGACTTTCCGTGTCTATATATCTTGTTCTATTGTTATTATAAATAATGTGTTTCAAAGTTGACCGATATGGTTGTGTCTTCTTGTCAAGGGTAATATTTATTGGAGAGTAATGCTTCCATTCATATAAGAGTTGCTTCTTTTCATATTGACATTCAATAAAACTAAATTTTTTAATATATATTGAATAAACAGTCATTATATATGGAAAACATAATTTCTACATGCAACACTTATGGTTACCTAACAGTGAATTATATAGACAAATTTATTTCGCCGCATCTATTTCTTTGCTTGCTCTTCTATTGTTAATTCTCTCATATTGAGACATATCGGGCAATATGAGTGCTAAATGAATGAGTTTAATTGTCTTTGGAGATCTTTCCAATCAATGGTAAGTGCAACTACTTTAATTTATAATAGGAAAGGGATGTGAGCATCATATGTCTAACTATAACATTCAGCAGTAAATAGTAGTTTATCTATATACTATAAGATTTTAGTAGACACATGCAATAGGTATTTTCAATATCATGAAATTGCCATTAGTGTTTCCATTCATCACAACCATCAACAATCTAACAGTCCAGATTTTTATTTTCTCAAATAGTTAAGAAAATCACAAGAGGGTGTACATGAGTGCGCCTCTAGAGAAAACCAATTCTACCAAATCTTGCCATTTAGAATATTTCTTATTATGGGAATGTATAAAATGCAAATAGTGGAACTCAATCCACAGCAATGATGAGCATGAATAAATATTTAACTATTTATTTGTGCAAGTCTATCCACAATAATAATGATCATGACCAAATATTTACCTATTTATAAAGCCTTTCATCTTTTGGTGCTCCATGCCTAAGCCAACTGAATTTCTTTCTTCTTCCTTGCTAGTCCTTCAAGCATTTCAAAGCAAGACCCTGTGATGCCTTCAAAACAAAGTATCGGGCATCATATCTCGCTCGCATTTTTGAAGACCTCTTTTGCTCGCATACAATAATCAACCTTGCACGTAAACAAGTATTGGATCCATAAAAAAAAAAAAAATACTTTGTTCTTTGTAAACCGTGTCAAAATATTTATGCTAGATGAATGAGTGTAACCGTTATTAGAGATCTTTCCGATCAATGGTAACAACAACTACTTTAATTATTATAGGAAAGAGATGTGGACTTGATATAACTTTTAACACTAAATAGTGGTTTCTTGATGTGACTGGCAGCTAATGGTTAAGGGTTTTTCTTTGGTAAGATTTCAAGACCTCCAAGAAATCAAGAGTTTGCAATTTGTAATTTATCATCAAGCTGAGTAGCCTTAGTTGTGGGCCGAGAAGATCAACTGTGATGTTATGTGTCGTTGCTGGTGTCGCTAATGTCTTTTTCCTTTTCTTTTTATTTAGTTATTGCATGGAAACAATGTAAAGGATTTGGTTAATGTGTTTAGATGGTGCAATGAATTTATCGTTCCACTGCAGCAAATCATTAACTATGTAAAAATGTGTTTCTTTTGACCTTAATGAATGGAATTTTTCAGATTTGCATTTGTTGCCCCCCGTTCATTATTTGCAGCTTGACTCTTAAAAGCAATGCGATATTCAATCTTGCAAGCTTGCTAGATTCATTGAGTGGCCAGATTGTGGCTAGGTGCGTTAGAGCTTTCATGGCCAAATTATGGATAGGTTATGCTTTTAGCCCTCCACAACTCGGTGAATCCTGCAAGCTTGTAATTGGTGCATTTCTCTTAACCAGGTTATACTTTTAGACTTGGCCATTTCTCTTGGTCAATTGAGATTACACTCATCTCAGACATTCATGTTACTAGCAACTCCAAAACCAAGGTTACATTCATCACCTTCCCCCAATTCACTGATTACATTTGCACCTTGCACAAAAACTTCAAACAAGTCCCTACAACAGTAAACTGAATTGCCTACTAGCACCATTTAGGGCCTCCTATTGACCTTTGACATTGTCAACACAATCGACGCTCCCATCAATGCTAATTATGACTCTCACATGAATCTTCTCCCTAGCTTGCACTCTCGCGATTTCCATTTCCATCTGTAAGCTTTAGTCCAAGTTATTAATCCCCGCTGCCTTGAGCTCATCTTTCTTGTCCAGTATTCGCCTTTGCAGAATGGCCATTCTTTCCTCATTTCTTTCCAGATTTCCTCCACAAACTTCACCTTCTCCTTCAACACTTCATCATCATTCGTCAATTGGAGGTCAACCCAATTAAAGAAGCCCACAACCATCAAATTTCAAAACGAGCCTCAACTTTGGCAATCCAAATTGATAGCGAACATTGAAGTTTCATCACTGATCAATCCAAATTGATACTCTCAGCGCAGCTGCTGAACATAGATCTTGCCCAATTAAAAAAAAAAATCGAAAATAATATCGAACCCAATCGACTCAGTTGCTTTCAACAAATTGAGACCTCATATCCCTCCAAAATGAACAGCGGTAGAACCTCCTCGTGGGATTCTTTGATGTTCACCAAGTGTGCAGCCCAGCACGCGTCTGATGCTTGCGGGGGATGTTTTCTTCCCTAAAAGGTGAACCTTTCGAAGCCTGTCGCCACTATTGCTGCTTCCCATCGACAACATTGCCTGTTGATTTGCTCAAGAACCCTAATTTCTTTTTGGCCCCCAAATCAAGAACTCTCAAGAGCCCTAATTTTCTGCCCCAAATTCTAACGACCACGTCTCTCTCCTTTGTCGAACCAATGTCGTATCAAGCCCCCAATTTGCACGTCAGCAACATCCACGAGTGCACGGTCCACGTAGGATGCCATGTCATCTTTTTTCACGGTAAGAATGAACGACAACTCGACGGATGTCTATATTGGGTAAATTTCGTTTTTTTTTTTTTGGTAAGTTTTTTTATTATTAGTTTTTTTTTTCTTTTACAATGGAATACTTGAAAGCAGGCGCCAGCATTGGTCAAAGTCACCATTTTTTTTTTTCATTAAAAGAAAATCCGAACATTTGCTTTATTGTATCTAATTTTTTTGGGTTGGGCTGAAAGATAAAATTATCTATACAATCCACTTTTATATATCATATACATATGGTTAATATCACGAAAGATCTTAAATTGATATATTTGTGACAAATTGATCAAACATTAATTTTTTACAAATAAAAATCACAAATTAGTATATAAATGACAAATTGAGCATTCATTAATTTTCCTTAAATTTTATCAATAAACTTCTAAGTTTAATATCCCTTACCAAAAAAAAAACTTCTAAGTTGAATAACAAGTTGTAGTTGACAAATGTATCAATTTGATATTTTACCTTTCTTTTGTTACAAGTGACCTATCACTCTCAAAACATAACCCATTTATTAAAAGTTATAGGGAATTTTTATGGGATTCATTGAAAGCGTGAGAACAAAAACCAAAAAGAAAAGAGTTGGTTAACTTAATATTGTGAATTTTTATAGAGATCATGCACGTTTGTAGTGTTGTTTGACCGGAATCATTTAAATAATCGTTGTGATACCATCATCAAAATAAACTTTCATGTGAAGAAATATATGTAATTACATAAGGAGCACTTTAGATATCTGCAAGCAAGAGTAGAGCCCTTGATGAAAGAGCTATATAGAGTTTGATCCTCGTAACATTTGGACCATGACGTCACGCCTCCATGGTTGGCAAATCCTTTGATGGTCGGTAGTCCAATAAAAGCAAGATCTGGTGTAGGACTAAGACCATTGTTAACTACGTTCGGAGCAATGGGCAACCTCTAGAAGATTTTGCCAACGGGAATTGAAGTCCATTGCTCCATGCATCTTGGAGATTACCCTTGTTCCCAGAATTGTATTTGCACTGACGATTGTCGTAAAACTAGACCCATCGTAGTTGAACAAGCCTGTTTGAAGGGCACCTCCAACCCCAGTGTTCGGATAAGGACATTGAGGGGCTGCGGTCAAGTACACCTTCTTCCGCTGCTACTATATTTAGACAAGTACCTAGCCAAATCACCTCAATGCTGTGTTGTGCCTCATTCAATATTGAAATCGATCCTATCGAGCAATGTGTCCTTAAACAACCGAGACGAGGACTGCCCTCCTAAGAAGTTGTCCCATAGATAAGTCGTGACTATCTAGCATCCTTGGCAGAAGTGAGATAGTAACTTCCTATGTCTCCTCTGATCAAGAGCATCACCTCGATTCCCTTGCTTGGCAAGACTTGATTTTGGAGCTCAAGCTAGTGCATCCTCCGCTATAAGGATTGCAGTGGCCAGCGAGGTTGATCATAGGAGTTTGGCCATTGTCAAAGGTAGATAGAAAATCTAGGTTCACAAATTTATTATTTTCGGAGGCTCAGGCATCAGCTAAAGTGCCTTCATTTGCCATTATGATCCCAGTAGATAGCAATTCCATAGGCATGGATGCCAACCACTAGAGTCAAAACGATTGAACAGGGAAATGCTAGTGAGATTGAAAATTTGGAAGCCATCTCTATGTTTCTCTCAACTCACTTGGTATTCTTGATTAGAGGTGACTCTCACTTTGTCAACCGATGGTTGTGGATTAACATAGGTGTCCTGTGATAAGTTAATTAAGATAAAAACAAAACCATCCTCTATAATTATCAATTTATAATACTTTTTTCATCACAATTTTGTTGAGCGTGTGTGCAGGATTTTGATAGCTATTTTGTGTCGAATAAATTATAGGTTGCATAAAAGGTTTATTTCATGCAATATTTGGATAACTCTTCTAAAAGATTAAAGACGACGGTGTTGACACCTAAAATTTGCCATTTTATTTATGACTATTTACCATTTTATTTATGACTTAATCCCGTAAAAAATTAGAAATTAATTTTAAATCCCAGCCAAAAATTAATTTCCAATGAATTGTATGGCATATAGACATTAGGAGCATTTGCATTAGTAGTAATAGAGCCATTTCAATTAAAAGAGAAAAAAAAAAAATAAAAAAATAATTGAAAGAACTATTATTAAAAAAAAAAAAACCCCAACGAGACTGGGCTGGGGCCAAGCCGGCCCCATCCCTTCTTTCTTTTCTCTTTCCTTTTTCTTCTCTTTCCCCACTCTTTGCCTGGCCCTCTTCCTTTCTGCGCTCAGCCCACACGCCTCTTCTTCTTCTTCCCCCCTTCACACTGCTCCCGCCTTTTGCAAAAATGGAAGAGCGACGGAGGTATAAAGATAAGGTCGCAGCAGGTCGCAGCGTGATCCTAGGGTCGGGGATGAGGCAGGCCACGACCGGCTGGCGGCGGCAGAAGCCATGCGCACCTGTCGCTGGCCAAGCTTAACAGGGAGAGAGAGCAAGAGAGAAAAGGGCAGATCAAAGCTGGGAGTCAGGGACCGAGAGGGTGAGAGCTCCGAGTGATTCAGGGAGAGCGGGAGAGCTTGAGCCAACGCCTCAGCCATGCATGGGCTCGGGTTTAGAGAGTGAGACCGAGAGAGAGAGAGAGAGAGAGAGAGAGAGAGAGAGAGAGAGAGAGAGAGAGAGAGAGAGAGAGAGAGAGAGAGTAGCCCGCTCCGCTCGCGTGAGAAAGAAGTAAGGGACTCGCGTCGCTGAAGGCCAGCCCATTGACCACCGCCCACCACAGCACTTTCTCAATCTATGCGTGCCTTGTTTTGGGCACGCCAGGCCGGAGTCAAACTCGAGTTAACATCGCTGTGCATTCTGGCATGGTTGTTGTGTGTCCTAGTATGCCTATTAAGAGTCACGAACGAGTCGGAAGCCCTTGTTTCTCTAGTGCGCGCCGATTGTTCGATGAATTGCTTCCCTAGAGAGTCAACTCGAGTCTCCGAGCCGAAACCTAGATCTTCGATATCTATGTGACCCATTATGATGCTGTTGTTCCGACACTGTCGTCGGTGTTTTTCTTGATTTCTGGTGGCGTATCTCGCGTCGTTTGAGTTAGTCGTTGTAGGCGTGCCCCTCGTCGGAATAGATCCGGCGATAATATTAACCTCCGGTCAACTAGTGGTTGGTGGTGACCGGCGTTGGTCGGACCGAATGATCGACGCTGGACGGTGGCCTGGTGGTAGCCCGAACGCCGGTGAGTGCTCGTCGGAATATGGGGAAGAAGTTTCGGCGAGGGGTTACAGGGTTGGAATTGGCTTCGGGAAGAGGGCGCCGTGGAGAAGAAGAAGGGAGTAAGACAAAACAGAAAAGGACAAAAAAGAGAGAGGAAGGAATTAGAAGAAAAAAAAGAAGGCAAAACCAAAAATAATAAAGGAAAACTATGAAAATGGCAGAAGGAGCTTCGGGTGTACAAGGAGGCGTCGGGAGAAGATGAGCACAGAGAAGAATGATAAAAAAAAAGGAAAAAAAAAAAGGAAACAAAAGTGCAGAAAAAGTAAAAAGAGTTGGCTTTGGGAAGGAGAAGTGCAAAAGAAAAGGAAAATTAAAAAGACAGAAGGATTCAAAGAACTTTCAAAGAACATTAAAAAATTTAAAAATTTCAAAAAAAAAAATTGAAAATTCAACAACTTTTTTAAAACATTAATTAAAAATAGAAAATTATAAAATTAAAAAATTATAAAATTAAGAAAAATTATAAAATTAAGGAAAATTAAAAATTCTCAAAAAATTTCAAAATTTAGAAAGTCTAAACATTTCAGTAGTAATTAGAAAGATACAAAAAAAAAAAAGATTAAAAAAAACCAAAATGTTTTGGAAAATTCAAATTTTCAATTTTTGAAAAATCCAAAAAATTCAAAAAAAAAAATTAAAAAATCTTCAAAAAGGTTAAAATTAATCTTTTGGTTTATTTTCTCTTAAAAAAAATGGAAGTCTTTTAATTTAGAATCATGCTCAAGAGGTTTTAGTTGTTCTTAAAGATGAATACCATTGATTGTGCAATTTTGATATGTTGATTTTGGCTTCCTTTAGTCTAGTTAGGATTAGCATTTATCTTCTCTTTGATGTTAAATTTTTGCTCTCCCATGCAATTTATTTAAACGCTTTTTTTGGTTACTAATTGTTATTTTAATGATTGTGTATTTGTATGATCACCTCATGTGTTAGTAGATTGATCTAAAATTAAATCAATTTGCTTGACAATTTTTTTCTAAAATGAATAAAATTAGGTATCAAAATGGCACTAATTAATTAATTAATGTAATCAAGTTCCTAATCTTAGATTTATCTTGTTGCGTAGGAAGTGGGGTATACTCTCATGCCTCATTTAGTTTCTAGCCGACCAAATAATATAGTGGTGACTCCTTATTACAAAATTCAGATGAACACTTCAATTTCGCACGAGGTATGGGTTTGGGAGAACTCATGCCTAATCATGGGCCGTAACCTATCTTTTAGGTAATATCCCTAAACCTATTCCCTCCCAGGTAGGTCACGACAGATGGTAACGAGTTAAAAGCAGCACTGCATTTAAATACTTGAATGCATCACATCTAACACATCCCGGCCACAAGTAGTAGATGTAAAAATTTAACTAATCCAGGAGTCTAAAAGAAGTGAAATCAAGTGTTCATGTGTTCAAAAGTTAAAAGAGATGTTGTACAGGCCAGATTTTCAATAGTGCAGATGCAGACGAGGCATGATATGCATAGATCTTTTCATAAGATCAGAGAAGGTTAGATTATTAAAAAAACTTCAGAGAGAGTTGTTGCGGAATACCTTAATTGCGAATTCACCTAGCCTTTGACAAAGTAGATAGAGTAGCAGTAGTGCAAGCAGAACCAATGGAGCAGAGTTCTCAGAGAATCACAAAACTCTCAGGACTTCTAATAGTTAGTGCAAAGAACATGCAGGGTCAGTTTGCAACGTCTTTGGCTACTGCGTCAATGAATCACACATTCTGCACATTAGGTTGCTGCAAAGACCTAACAAACTGATACTACATGTTTTCTGCACTAAATATTAATGATCCCATGCTGCCTGTCATGCTCACAAAGCCAATTGAGGGGTGGCCTTGAAATCAGGGCACACATCTGAACCCTTCGGTTGGTAAAGTATCTGATCAACAAATCCTTGAAGTTTTCACTGAAAGTCATCTCATCCAATATTCTGACTCCAGCAACCACACCTGATTTTCTCCTCTTGCCCCTTTTCCTTGTCCATCAGGAAGAAAACCAGCATCTACAATCTATCTTTCTGGATCTGTTTGCAGTACTTATCGCATCCCAACGTTCCCTTCATGATCAAAATGGTAGGTATAGACAAAATTCTCCCGGCCAATTCTAAATGCATGGCTGGTCGCTTGTCAAATCAACATAGTTCAAATTGGTTTCCGAACTGTTCGGCTTTCTTAGTTATGAGTTCTTTAGTTCCTGATGAATAAGTATAATTGTTTGTGTATAGAAAATCTGAGTCATTAAGATTTCTATTTCTCATAAATTATGTCCTAAAAAAGTTGTCAATGCGACATCTCTGTATCTCTGAAGATGAAATGATCAACACCATCTCTGGTTAAGATGAAAACAGATGAACAATGTGATCAAAATGGTGAAAATCCATGCTCATCTCTTATGCTCTCATCAGAGCCAAAGTCTGCTCTAATTTCTGATAGTTGGGTGAACTCTGATGTACATAAACAAAGCAAAGCTTTTATTGGTAGATTTCTGAAATTGTTGATTAGCTTTAAATACTGCCGAGTATGATCAACATCATCTCTAGTTAAGATGAAACATTATGAACAATGGGACCAAAATGGCAAAAATCCACGCTCATCTCTTATGCTCTCATTGCTCTAATTTCTGATAGTTGGGTGAACTCTGATGTACATAAAGGAAGCAACGCTTTTATTGATAGAATTTTGAAGTTGTTGGTTAGTTTGAAATACTACTGAGTATGATTGGTAACTTGCTTATCACGTTATTAGTAAGTAAATTACTGATACTAGAGAATCATAATTTACACACAAAAGAGAATCGCCGGGGACCTGACTAGAGTATGGCTTCCATTTCTGTAAACTACACCAATCATTCAGATTGGTCGGTGCAGAGTCAATTGAGGGGAAAAAAAAATTTTTCCTTTGTTGCTTGGAACTGAAACGGATATGACTTCTGTATATGCATTCGCAGCCCTTCGAACATTGAAATTGCAGATCCCTCCCCAGCCTTCAAGAAACTAGCTAGAGTTGCAACATTGCAAGCAAAATCAAGAATGGCACAGTTTTGAGAGAATCAGGGAAGACAAAAATCATCACGGGAGAGAAATGAGAAGGAAATCCATACTCAGCGCATTGCTTTAGAACATTTTACAGATGATTGATTACACATCCAGCCCAATGGTTATAACAGTAAGCACAAGACCTATCAAATCTGTACAACTTTTGCAGTGATCTGTAACACTTCACCGAACACCAACGGATGTAAGTAATGTCATATCACACCGTTCCATGAACTCTACTGGACTCAACGTCCTGTTTCGAGACCTTTTGAGAAATTTATCGAGTCTTTACGAAAACACGACATGGTCTTTCACGACATGAATAATCACTCTCAACAAATTGATGGCCAGCAAATAGGCATTTCAGGTATTGTCACAATCAATTTTGCCTAAAAGGCGAATGTTTTAATTTGCTTCATGAATTGTCTGCATAGTAGTTTACACGAAATCCTGCCTGCATCGGATAGACAAAACTAAACGTCTAACTAGAACAAGGTAGTCATCTTCAAAAAACTAGAACCGAAACAGCTGATGGGCACGCACGGATTCAGGAGTTCTTTTGGCAGATGCAAACTCAGCAACCCATAACATTTTGGATTTTTGAAACGGACGACAGATTTCTTTTCCTTTCTGGGGTTAAGAAGGTTCTATGTACTAAAGCTTCAAATAAGCTTTTATACATGTATGCAGAACTATGAATTCAGAATTAAAAGAACACAATGTTGAAAAATAGGGCGTACAAAGCAACTTAGAAAAATAAAATTCTTTGCATATCTGTAACTTCTCTTTCTGTTTTTCACCCTCTTCAAGCTTCTTGCCGTCATTTTCTCTTAAAAAAGAGTTGCAGTATATCGTGGCTTCTTGCTTTCCTCTAGCATCAAGATCCAAAGCCCAAACAAAGAAAGAAGACTTCTTCTCCGGATGTTTCTTGATGGCGGAGCCCGAAAAAGGAAAGGTGGTCATCTGGGGCGAAATGCAGAGCTGTTGTTTTTTTGAAAAAAAGAAAAACAGAGGAGGAGTTGACAGCAAAAGCTATGCGTCGTATTAAGAAAAACTGAAAAAAAATGTTCAAAAATACATACTAGAACGTAACCATAAACCCACGTTGCCCATTAAGGGCCACAAAACCAGCAACAAACCAGAATAACTAAAATATTTAGCTAAAATATGTGCAGCTAACTGCTCCTACAAGATATGATTGACCAAGTAAAACAACAATAAACCAACTCCTAAAAAACAGGACACCAACAAACTGACTAAACAAAACAAAGAAGAAAAGACAGAACATGCAGTCTTGATACATCAACACTCTCCTCTGGATCAAGTATTGCACACTCCTAGCTTTGCCCTGAGAAGTTCAAATCGACCAACATGAAATGACTTCGTGAATATATCTGCAATCTGGTTTTCTGAATTGCAGTACACCAGTTTCACCTTTTCAGCCTTTTGCACTTCTCTCAAGAAGTAAAACTTGACCTTAAAATGCTTTGTTCTTCCATGAAATACTGGATTTTGTGAAATGGCCAGAGTAGCTTGATTATCCACAAACACTTCTATGTCTTCTTCTTGCTGCATATGTAGATCATCCATAAGCTTCTTTAACCATAATGCTTGATTCACAGCTGCGTAGCTGCAATGAACTCAGCTTCGCAGTTGATTGAGCCACTATTTCCTGCTTCTTTGAACACCAGGAAAAACATGCCGACCCAAATGTAAAGCAATAACCCGAAGTGCTCCTCATATCATCCATTGATCCTGCCTAGTCACTGTCAGAATACCCTTGCAACTTAAACTCCGGAACTCTACAAAACTTAATCCCATATGAAAGAGTACCTCTTAAGTACCTCAACACCCTCTTTGCAGCTACCATATGCAAGTCACTTGCACAATTAAAAAATCTAGATAAGACACTTACAAGAAACATGATGCCTGGCCTAGTTGCAGTGAGATACATAAGACCGCCAATCAAACTTCTATAAACTTTTTCATTTGCAGGTACTGATCCATCCTTCTTTTGAAGCTTTTCTTTATGACCCATTGGTGTACTCACTCTCTTGCACTCCTCCATGTTGAATCTCCTTAGGATCTCCTTCAAATACTTCTTTTGACAGATAAAAACTTCATTCTGAGTCTGCCTAACCTCCATTCCTAGAAAATATGACATCTCACCAAGATCAGTCATTTCGAACATCTTCATCATCTCTTGCTTAAATGCAATAATCTGAGCACTATTACTCCCTGTCACCAGCATATCATCCACATAAAGAGACACCACCACTAAGTTAGATACTAACTTCTTGACATATAAAGTGGATTCACTGAGGCTTTTCTTGAAACCTAAACCCAACAAGTGCTCATCCATCTTACTGTACCATGCTCTGGGAGCTTGCCTCAAGCCATAGAGAGCCTTTCTCAGCAAATAAACTTTCTCCTCCTGGCCTGGTGTGACAAAACCTTCTGGCTGCTCAACATAAATCTCCTCCTGCAACACTCCATTCAAAAATGCTGACTTCACATCTAACTGATATACCTTCCATCCTTGTTGAGCTACCAAAGCAAGAATCATTTTAATTGTATCAAGTCTTGCCATGGGAGCAAATGTTTCTGAGAAATCAACTCCCCAAACTTGTGCATATCCCTTCATAACCAACCTGGCCTTATGCTTATTCACTGAGCCATCAGGATTAAATTTGGTCTTGAAAACCCATTTTACTCCAATCACCTTCCTATCTTTAGGCCTCTCCACTACCTCCCATGTGTGGTTTTTTTTTTTTTTTTCTATCATAGCCAACTCTTCTTTTATTGCATTCATCCACCTTTGATCACTTTTAGCTTCCTCATAACCTGCAGGTTCCAAAACAGCCACACTACACCTTTGATATATATCAGTCAAAGATTTGGTACCTCTAATTGGAACATCATCCATCAGTTCGTCAGGTTCCAATGAGACCTCTTTGTGCTTGCCTTGTGGCTTATTTGTCCAATCTCATTTCTCATCTTCTAGAAACTGAACATCCCTACTAGTGATCACCTTTCCTATCTGTGGTTGATAGATCCTGTATGCATTGGACACTCAACTGTAGCCAACAAAGATCCTAGGTTCAGCTTTCTCTCCCAACTTGTCTCTCTTGACATGTGGAATATGAGAAAAACACAAACAACCAAACACCTTCAAATTTCTTAGAATTGGCTTGACATCAAACCAAGCTTCAAATGGTGTCTTCATCTCCAATACCCTTGTAGGTAATCTATTCAGTAGAAAAACTGATGTGTTTGCTGCTTCTGCCCAAAACTCTTTTGGTAGATCTTTCTCATACAACAGACACCTAGTCATCTCCATAATAGTTCTATTCTTCCTCTCACTAACACCATTTTGTTGTGGAGAGTAAGGAACGATGCCCGATGCTCAATTCCAGCCTCTTCCCGAAAAAGAGTTAAACCTCGTGAAGTGTATTACTGTTCCATTATCAGATCTAATGACTTGAATCTTGCAGCCACTTTGGTTCTCAACCCATTTCTTAAACTTTAGAAATACCCCAACAATTTCTGATTTTTGCTTCATAAAGTAAATTTAGCACATTCTAGTATAATCATCAATGAAAATAATGAAATACCTGCTGCCATTTAGTGAAGGAGTCACTTGTGGACCACATAGATCTGTATGAATTAGTTGTAGCTTCTCTGTAGCTCTCCAAGTGGATTCCTTGAAGGGAAGTCTTGTCTGCTTACCTAGCAAACAAGTTTTGCACCCTGTGATCTGCTCCCCTAGGCTTGGTAACCCAGTTGCCATTTCATTCCTATGCATGAACAGCACGTCTTTATGATGAAAGTGCCCCAACCTCTTGTGCCATATTTCTGAATCATTAGCCTGACACTTGAATGCCATCTGCTTCTTCTCAAGAGGATTCAACGAAAAACTCTTATGTTGCATCTTTATCTTGAACAACTCCTGACCACTAGAGTCAAAGATCAAACACTTCTCCTCTTCAAATATCACCTTAAATCCCTTTTCTACCAACTGCCCCACACTCAGCAAATTCTGATCAATTTTAGGCACATACATCACATTAGAAATTAGCTTAGTTCCAGCACAACTCTCCATTACTACAGTCCCTTTACCTTTCACTTCTAAGTACTCCCCATTCCTAATCCTCACTCTTGACTTCAACAACTTGTCAAGATTTATAAACATCGTTTCATCACTTGTCATATGATTTGTGCAACCACTATCAACAAGCCAATTGTCACATGGAGTACTAGAGGAGAAACAAGAGACAACAAACAGTTGATCTACCTCTTGCTGAACTGCAGCATGTGCCTCACCCTGCTGCTGATCTCTCTTCTCTTTGCAAAACTTCTCAATGTGTCCAAGCTTATGACACTTTCTGCATCTGACATCTGGCCTCTTCCAACACCTAAAGTGTGGATGATTCTTTTTTCCACAGTGCTGACATGAGGAATATCTTCCCCAATTGTTCTTGGAGTTGCCCGCACTATTCTCTCCTGCAGTAGCTTCTGAACCACTACTGCCATTTCCTTTCTTCCCTTTCCACTTCTTGATTTTTCCTCCTACATTCTGCTGTTCTTTGGCTAGCAGAGCTCCTTCTGTACTTCCTTCCAGCCTCATTAACCTCCTTTGCTCTTGTGCTTGCAGAGCACTTAGCAATTCTGCCAACTTGAACTGAGACAAATCCTTGGTATTCTCCAAAGAGGCAATGGTTGCCTCAAACCTTTTTTGGGTAAGGAGACAAGAATCTTCTGCACTAGCCTATTATCGAGAGGTCGCGGTGCCTAGAACTCTTGCCTGATTTGCAATGCTTATCAACTTATCGAATACTCCTTAATTGTCTCGATTCCTTCATCTGTAGTCTCTTGAATTCTATGATCAAGTTTAGCCCCTTTATGCTTCTGATCCTCTCATCTCCTTGATACTCAGCTTTGAGGAAGTCCCAAATAGCTTTGGCTGATTCACAAGCCATAATTCTGCTGAAAATGGCAGGTGAGACAACAGCATATAAACAAGACTTTGCTTTTACTTTCCTTGTCGTCCTCTCCTTGTGAAACTTGATTTGATTGATGGTTGGATTGTTAGGAAGGGGAGCAACTTCATAATCTTGTTCCACAGCTTCCCAAAATCACAACCCTCTAGATAGGCTCACATTCTCACTTTGCCCGGGCTTGATAATTTTCTCCATCAAACATTGGTGGAGCCTTTGCTGAAAAACCACTCGATCCCGCCTCCATCTTGCTTTTAACTTCTATGGATGCGATACACCTCTCAATCAATCTCACAAGTCACTCACAGCCCCTTAAGATCAAGAAGGCTCTGATACCAGTGTTGTTTTTTTGAAAAAAGAAAAACAGAGGAGGAGTTGACAGCAAAAGCTATGTGTTGTATTCAGAAAAACTGAAAAAAATGTTCAAAAATACATACTAGAACGTAAACATAAACCCACGTTGCCCACTAAGGGCCACAAAACCAGCAACAAACCAGAATAGCTAAAATACGTGCAGCTAACTGCTCCTACAAGATAAGATTGACCAAGTAAAACAACAATAACCAATTCCTAAAAAACAGGACACCAACAAACTGACTAAACAAAACAAAGAAGAAAAAAACAGAGCATGCAGTCTTGATACATCAACAAGAGCGTCTGACGTCAGTCTTTCTATGTTTTGAGGATGCGTGCCAACTAGCGGAGAGCACTGGCAGCGGAGCTCAAGAAAGAGCCTCCTCTGTTTTAAGTAGGGCACGAGGCAAAGGCATGGCCGGCAATGAAGACGATGAGATCACTGGATTGGTGAAAGGGAAGAGGACAGTGAAGATGGCACCAAAATAGATTCGTCACTGCCACATTCACCATAAGTAATCACGATGACCTCATCGCCATCATCACCGAGCATGCCTCCACCTCCCGAACCACTTCAAAGAGAGATCAAAGACAGATGAAAATGGTGTTTGATTCCCATTCACATTTGGTTCGAAGTCACAGGCTGTATACAAGGCACAAGGATTGCTACTGCTCAAGCTTTTCGGAAACTACAGACAACCCCATTGAATGCAATGGCATGTTGCATGAGAACTTCTTCGTTTTTTTTCCTGATGTTTTTCTGTTTGTGACATGATCGGTTGATTCAGCATCTTGTGTTGTGCGTTTAATTGGAATTATGAAAATTACGTTGGATTGCTTCACGTAGGGTTATAGAACAAGTTCATTCACATATGCGGGCTTACATTTTGCCCAGCGATCTGTTGCTATATTCTTGGTTAATTTTTGATAACACAAACTAAGCCTGTACTAGGCAACCTTCTTTCTTCTCATCACTGAAAAAACGTTGCTGCATGATAATATGCCTAAAGGGCTATTGCTTTGAACTAAATGAGTTCACTTGTATGTAAACAATGTATGATGAAGATTTGTATACGCTCTTTAAGAAAGATCGGTCTCTTAGCCCGGAAAAGGGGAAAAACGGATATCTCCTGTTCCTTATAATCGGTATACTCTACTAGCTTAGAAACTAGACCAAACGAAAAATCCATTCTAAATACAGCTGCTACGTCAAGATTTTAGCTATATCAATGTAAAGTAGCATTAAAATCGATCCAAGATTGCTTCAAGCGGTAATACAAGATGTCATATGGTCACTTGAGAATCAAGAAATACTGGTAAGTTCAAGTCATTTTCCACAGGCCAATGCCATGAATGTAAAAAAATTATATAGCACTAGAATCTTAAATCTTCGGTTGATCCTGAAGATAGGAGATAGAAACATTAAACTTTTACATTCTTTTGTTCCTGTTTCCTTGACTTTTGAAATATGGGTCTATCAAATTTAAAAACCACGTCCTATGGTATGAACCCAGTTGAAGGAATAATCAAGCAGAGAGAATGGTAGCTTAAACTTGGAGAATTCATGTAACAGAGACTAAATATGGCTGCAGAAACTCTTTGCACGGTGAAAGTTTCCTTTCCTTTTCCTTTTCTCCTTCGCATGTTTTATTAGATTATGTTTGGGAATCTTGTACGTTTGAGATTGTCCTTGATTGTTTCAAACAGTGAAGAAACACCTTATTGAAGTTGAATTCAATTCAGCTATCACCCTCTTAACTATATTCTGCACATGGTTTGTAGTTTATGTCGTACCTGTCACGACCTCTTTTTTTTCTATCCGGGGAAAAAGAAGAAGGTTTAGGGGTATTTGCGTAAAGAGGCGGACCAATGGCCCTAGATTAGGCGCGGGCTCTCCCAAGCCCATACCCCGCGCGACGTTGGATTCGTTTTTAGTTATTAACAACCTATGTAATTCTAGGAGTCGCCACTAGCCTATTGAGGTCGGCTAGAAACCAATCAAGACACGGGAGTGTTGTCTCGATTCATACGCAATTAGAGATTTCTAGGAACGGGGACTTGTTTACGCCAATGTTTCTATTAGCGCCCTTGCGGTACCACTAACTTGGAAGGTTGTTTATCTAAATGGCCATACAATCTTGATTACCAATTATAATCTTTATGAAACCACTAAGTGTCCATTCAAATGTTTTTGTAGTTTTTTTTTTTTTTTTTTTTTAATGTCTAGACTAATCCTAACATAATTTAGAAGAGAAATTTACACTCAAAATAATGAAAAGCGGTGCGTAAACATCCAAGAAATTGAAATGACTTGAAAATAAACGCGAAAGGTAAACCCGATACAAGTCGGGCAAATAATATTACATGGCATTGTTATCACGCCCGGGACAGGACCCCCATGACCAAAATGAGAGTTCAAATATGCATGAAATTACTCTATATGCATGAAATTACTTTAAATAGTTTTAATCTACACAAAATGGATTTTTACAAAAATGGTTATAAAATACCAAAATAGCATTAAATTAGGAAAATGACCTTTTAAAATTAGGAAAATTTCATATATGTCATTTATATCCTAATTTGATGCCATCTAACATTTTTTTGATATTTTTGAAATTTTCATATTTTTCTCTTTTTTAATTATTTTTTTTAAAAAATAATAATAATTCCTTAAACCGATCTATGCTAACATGGAGTAACACAGCACATGAATATCACAATAATCAAGCTCAAATCGACCGTTTCAAGATCGAAGCTTAGTTTGAGCATTTTGTCAAACACTTGGTGTGCATTAAACTAGCCCCAATCAGCTTCCTCGGGCCATGTTTGCGGTCTTCAATCTCAACTCATGAGCAATATTATGTGGAACTAAAACATCAAGGTTAAACTACAACATGCAAGGAGTAAGATAGATAAAAAAAACAGCTTAAAACACACGAAAAACAAGCTGGAATCGTCATCAAATATGCGGGTTTGATCTGATTTTGCAAATCTGGGTTTGAACCCAAGTCAAGCAAACAGGTTGAGTGCCCATATTCAAGCCCCGACACCTATCACATACGAGATCTAAGGAAACATTACTTGATCCGAATGAAAGTAGGTAACATGAGCTTTCAAATGCAATAAACATCACAGAGAATGACCCACCGAACAACATCAAAACGACCTCTCCAAGAAGCACACGTGCAACACTCTTGAAGAGATTTCAAACACTTACAAAAATTTCAACCTCAGAAATCAGTTTTCCGGGCCGGTTTTCCTCTTGATTTTCATGATCAAAACATGCTCAAAATCGAAAATAAATACATCTAGGATGCTTACCTTTCTTCCTAGTTTCTTTTTCAAGTGTTTTTTGGCCGATGAAACCGACAAATTATCCTCGGGGGCCTGTGGAAGTTGGCTTCTTCAACTGGAAATGAGATCTGCAAAAAAACGAACTGACAACGAAGGTTTTCGTTGAGCTCTAACATTAGACTTCAAGACGTATTTTGTTGGAAAAATTGACACCACGCCAAACTATATGTATTCTAGTCTGGGTTAAAAGTCAATATTTTCCTCATTTGTCTCTCAAATTTCTCAAAAACACTGGCTTTCCTCACTCGTGACCAACCAGTCTCGACACTTAGAAAAATTTCGGACTTTCTTGGCCCGACAGGAGGGCACTGTTTCGGGGGGCTTTAGGAGGCCTTCCCGATCTCCATTTTGGACGTGCGACCTATGGATGGAAAGATATTTGAGTGAAGTTTCACTCTATAGTTTAAGGTTTTGGCTAATTTTGGCTGCAAGTTTGCGCAAATCTCACTTTTCTCTCAGAAGGTTGATCTGGAATTTCTGGGTTTGCTCTTCTGGAGTTGCTTCTGAGGGCCTCTTTGGGGGACGATTCCGAGCTCTCTTCTCTCCCTCTCGTCTCCTCTCTCTCTTCTCCCTTTGTAGATCTTATCCCATGCATTCAACGATCTCCTGACCGGCTTTTTGCCCTCCTGCCAGGCCTACCAACTAAGCAGTCCAACCACTCTCTGACTTAGTCAAAATTTTCCAATTTTGCAGATGTTGAGTGTGCCGATTTTGCTGCGACTTTCCCGTGCTTCCAGCAGCTTATCCCTGACAAATTTCCGTCCACTTGCACTACTCATTACGGTCTTCCATCACGTGCAAAGATCAGGCCGGCTGGACAGCTAAGGAGGATATGGTGGGGCCACCAAGTTGCCCACTCAACAACTCCGACTTCAAACCAACTCGTGGACTGGGATTTGTCAGCTGGTTTAGGCGCTTTAAACCATGAATTTGGCTGCGATTGTTTATCAATTAGCAAGCCCATGTATAGTAGTTTAAGATCTTGATCGGATTTTGTGATTTTGCCCACCCAAGTTTGCAAAAGATCCCTCAAAGTTGGCCATCTTCTTATCCGAAAATACCCAATTTAATGCAAGTTTGGTCATTTTGGCCCAATTTGATTGATTCAAGTTGGCCCAAATTCAATTTCAACTTAATTGGTGACCAAGATGATGATTTAAGGGCTCGGGCGCAAATTTTGCAAAATTTGCGAATTGATCCCTCAACTTTTGAAATTGCATTTTGGCCCCAACTTGCCATTTAAATTCCAATTTGACCTTTTGGGCTTAGCTAGTCACATTTAGATCATTGGCCCCAACTTCTTTTCTTTTCTTTTTTTTTAATCTTTTTTTCTTTTCAATTTTCTTTTTAAAGTAAAAACATATTCTATTTAAAACACCATATTAAATGCCTAAATAATCTATATGCAAGAATTTAACATGAAATATTTTTTGGCAAAAATTTAGGTGTCAACAGTACCTACTTATTTTAATTCTTGGAACAAAAATTTAATTTGACAACAGCCTAGGTTATAGAAAATCTAGTAGCAACATTATGCAAAATATTGTGAGAGACGAATTTAGAGCGATGTCAAGTACTCCAAGTTAGAGTGTCTATCATGTCTTCCAACTGACCCCAATAACCTGGCAGAAGATTTCTGATGCTTTCGATCAAATTTGGTTGTCGTCTACTTTGAAGATGACATTTGTGCATACTCATCAATCATTGCAGAATTAAGTTAGGCGCATATGCTTTTTCTAAATCCCTTTCAACCCCTACAAGTCTGGTTGAGCTTTTTGCACAGCTATTCTATCATCAGAAGTGTGACAGACCACAATATCCACTAAGTCTTGCTACAATCACATTCCTTGATCAGTTTATAAGTCACATTCACCAAAACTAAATGAGCCGAGATTGCAATACACTATCATTAGGAGAGTCCCCATTATTCGTTTACTAGCACTCTATCAAGGTGCTCCATGATTAGATTAACTCCCGAACAACAGCCGCATCAGGTGAAACAGTCCTTGGAATCCCAAATCATCTAATAAGTGACAATCATTGATAACATCAGATCTTATGCTTTGGTTGGTTACAGAAATTAGGATCCTGATTCTTCCCACCTGCGAAGCAACATCATCGAAGTCGCTGCGCAAAAGTCTCTCAAATTTCCTTCCCCAAAGGGATTTGCCTCGACCAAATGTAGCCAACCATCGCATCACATTGACCAGTAAATTGTTTTTTTTTTTTAATGACGATCTCAACTCAAACAGAAAGCCAAACTGGGCCCTTCTGGGGTTCATCCACAGCACCTACATCCCTCCCAATCACCCCACCACTTCGACAGTGAGGCATTTTGTCACAGTCAAACTTGGAAATCAAGCTATCACCGGAAGTGCCTGATGTTGAACTTGATTAGGACTTAAAAATCCAAGTACGGTGGTCTAGAGAAAAAACTTCCGGCTCCCCCACAATTTCCATATCAGTGCTTTAATTATGATTAATGACAAGACCCTGTAGTAACACCCAAGACAGGAAGCAAGATTTGTAGATAGATGAGCAGCGTAATGACCGTACATCTCGACAAAATGCTCTGCTATTTAACATGATGTTCGCTTTACAGGATATTCCAAAGTCGATACGTGAAACTACTGTTTAACAGTTTTCTGAGTCAAAATGACACTATTGCAGTAGTTTCATATATCATGGGTAACACTTAATCCCCGGTCATTTTCCTTGTGGTGGAAGGGAAAAAAAAAAACAAAAGCACCCCAAAAGAAATAAAACTTTGTTTTTTCTTCTCAAAACTCAAATAAGACAAGACATTTAAAATGCCAAATAACATGCTGCTACAAATGCATGAGTCAGCCTTCAGCGTTACTCGACCTCAGTCCTTTCAATGAGCTCCATGAACTGATCAAGGATGCCAACAAGAATCAGGTTCTGCTTTTTTCGGCTTGCTGTAGTTTCTGAATACGGGATACAGCTGCATCAGATAATGTATTCCACACCTACAGATTCCCAGCCATACAGGAGTCATTAGTATAAACCCTGAATGGAAAATTGCAAGAGGGTAATATTTTCAATGAAAAAATGGCCAAGGTTTCCACTTCAACTCTCCCCCTGAACCTCCAATAGCAAGTAAAAAGGGACCATCTTCCAAGAAGGAAACAGAAAAGACAGCACCCTCAAACAAAGACAAAGCTTGGTATTCTGATTATCTACAGCAGTCTACAGTTACAGAAGAAACAAATCATGAAAAGCAATATTCATGACAGTCGGACTTTTATAACAACTAATTCCTAACTCGCGTCATCAATGAATGCTATTGAGTGATGCAAAGGATCATGGATAGATTGAAGATCGTTATGGATAAATCATGGAGATGGATGCTGGAGATCCTATCACAACAAGAAGGACGAGGACCGTTGCTCACAATCTAAGACCCGAATATTACGGTGTTATTACAGCTTTGGCATTGCTCCTAGGGCATGATCATTGCTCACTTCTCTGCAGCCTTCGGCATCAACTTGAGGAGCTCCCGGGACAAACTCCAAATGGCAAGTGACACAGCCGATGTGCAACATTGTGTGCCCGGCTCCTTGGAGAGCCATCTCCGCTGGGATGAGTGCATTGCTTCTGATCAAGTCATTCAGTTCATCGACATTGTGCCTCTGAGCTGCTTCTAAAAATCTTGGGTCCATTTAGTGGACATATCTGCCCTGCTAATTAGAACTAGTAATGATGAATCTGCACAGTATGGTGCAGGCCTACTCTAAGCATGAATCGTGGTTTCATATGTTGAAAATTGCTTGATCATGGGAACTTTAAAATAACACCTACGCTTAATTTCTCTTGGGATTAGTCCTGTCTCTTTTGATTTTATCTCTAATACTCTTCATCCCATAACATGCCAATAACTAGAATGAAGAAAAGAGAATGTCCACATATCTGGAAATAAACGTTCGATTTCTACTAAAAGACATGCTAAAGCCCCGGTCTCACGGAAAGACATGCTTTTCACGGAATTCCTAATACCAATTGAAATGTACAATGAGTGGGTAGATAAGATTTTCTTTTTCTTAAAAACAAAAAAGACGTCCCTTCTGCTCAAACATTCCCCAAAAACATTCATTTCTCTATTTATTTTTTACAATGGGTTTCATATTCTATTTCTATTATATGAATATGAGACCATATCAAAAGACTATTCCGGAATTGAAGCATTCTAGAATTAGATCTCAACCTTCTCAAGAAGTTACTCTTCTGTTATCGGCCTAAAACTGCCTGTGTTATGTAGTATTGATCCTTTGATTTCATTTGTATTTTTATCGGCACCATCCGATTTGATCCGACCAACTTTGCATCTTTTCTTCCAACTCCATGTTCACGGCTTGTCTCCTATCCATCCCCATTAGTTCCATGAGTGCTCATAGGTATTAACATCAATTCTTCCACCTGCTCTTACAGACAAAATCTCAACGTAACGGAGATGTTCTCATGATGGCCAATTCATCGGAAGAAGCAAGGCCAAATGGGTACTTAGAAGAAAATTCATGCAATCACATCTTAGAATCTCGACTGCTGTTCGTGAAGTTACAACCTTTCTATGAACTCAGGACACATTTATTAGGAAAATATGATACAGCGACTCATTCGTTACCCAATCAACTGCAGAGAATTAAGGACAGCAAATCAATGTCTGACCGTGTCGAACAGATTCCATCTGATGCTGCTAAAGGCTTGCGTTTCTTAGCTCAACCTCAGAGGAAGAAAAAAACCATCATTAACAATTATAGATTATACTGCACAAAATGATTGCGGAGCATTTGTGACTGGTTCACCATCTGATTGATCTTCCTCTGAGAGTAGTCTTGAAGCAGGCGACATTGATCTTCCTCTTTCGTGTTCGGCTCCTGCTCGTGAGAGAATTTCTCCGCTCTTTCTATCATTAACGATGACGGATTGGGTCCTTAGACTGTAAATATCCCCCACGAAGTCAAACCTAGAAAGTCTTTTCAACGAAAGATCTAGAGCTAGCGCCAATTGCCTCTGTGCCAATAGAAGAAGAATCGACACAGTTACCAGCAGCACGCTCAACAAGTCCACGTTCTTCAGTCCAAACGCTTTGCCCGGTAAGGTGAATGGCAGGTAATAGGTGAGGCAATAGTAAGTTTGAACCATTGCGGTCATAGATAGCAATAGTGGCAGCCTGACGGGGAGATCTCTGGTAAGGCAAATGATCGTCTGAACTGACACCAAGAATCCAAATGTGTTGCCATTCATGAAGGCAATGTACGCTAAGTGACTGCCAAGAGGACCAGTCATCCAAGATGCATAGGATGTGAGGAAGCCTTTCATGGAACTACTGTCGACTTTTATCATAAAGCTTGGAGGCTGAAGCACAGCTTGGTAGGTCGCGCTTGCGACGAGCGTGGCAACGACCAGGAGGGCATTGCGTAAGTCACTCATCGACTCTTTTTCTTTCTTCAAATTATTCGATGGGGAACGTGATAATGATTGAGGAGCATTTGTGACTGGTTCACCATCTGATTGATCTTCCTCTGAGAGTGGTCTTGAAGCGGGCGAGATTGATCTTCCTCTTTCGTGTTCAGCTCTAGCTTGTGAGAGAATGTCTCTGCTCTCTCTATCATTAACAATGACGGATTGGGTCCTTAGACTGTACATATCCCCCAGGAAGTTAAAACCAGAAAGCCATTCCAACCAAACATCTAGAGCTAGCGCCAACTGCCTCTGTGCCAGTAGAAGAAGAATGGACACAGTTACCAGCAGCACGCTCAACAATTCCACGTTTTTCAGACCAAATGCTTTGTCCAGTAATGTGAACGGAAGGTAATACGTGATGCAATAGTAAGTTTGAACCAGTGCAGTCACAGAGAGTAACAGTAGCAGCCTGACTGGGAGATCTCTAGTGAGGCAAATGATCATCTGGATTGACAGCAAGAGTCCAAATGTATTGCCGCTTATGAAGCCAATGAACGCGATGTCCCTGCCAAGAGGTCGAGTCACCCAAGATGCATAGTATGCAAGGAAGCCTTCCCTTGAATTTTCATTGACTTCTGTCGTAAAGCTTGGAGGCTGAAGCACGGATTGGTAGGTCATGCTTGCAATGAGTGTGGCGACAGCTAGCAGAGCACTGCGTTTGTTACCTAGCGACTCTTTTTCTTTGTTCAAATTTTTTGAATTTGTGACTGGTTCACAATCTGATTGATCTTCCACCGAGTCTAGGCTTGAAGCAGATGAGTTTGATATTGCTCTTCCATGTTTGGCTCGAGCTCGTGCGAGAATATCTCTCATCTCTCTCTCATTAACAACTTGGGTCCTTAGACTGTACATATCCCCTTGGAAGTTAAACCCAGAAAGCTTTTTCAACCACAAATCTAAAGCTAGCGCCAACCACTTCTGTGCCAATAGAAGAAGAATCGACATCATTACCGGCAGCACACTCAACAATTCCACGTTTTTCAGACCATACACTTTTTTTAGTAAGGTGAATGGCAGGTAATACGTGAAGCAATAGTAAGTTTGAACCAGTGCGGTCATGGAAAGCAACAACGGCAGCCTGACGGGGACATTTCTGGTGAGGCAAATGATCATCTGGATTGACAGCAAGAGTCCAAACGTGTTGCCGCTTATGAAGCCAATGTACGCTATGTCCCTGCCAAGAGGATGAGTCACCCAAGAAGAATAGTATGCAAGGAAGCCTTTCGCTGAATCATCAGTGACTTCTGTCGTAAAGCTTGGAGGCTGAAGCACAGCTTGGTAGGTCGTGCTTGCAATGAGCGCGGCAACGACTAGCAGGGAGTTACGCATGTCGCCTATTGACTCTTTTTCTTGGTTGACAATGAAGGATTGGGTCCTTAGACTGTACATATCCCCTTGGAAATTAAACCCAGAAAGCTGTTTCAACCAAACATCTAAAGCTAGCGCCAACCACCTCTGTGCCAGTAGAAGAAGAATCGACATTGTTACCGGTATCACACTCAACAATTCGACATTTTTCAGACCAGATGCTTTGTTCAGTAAGGTGAACGGCAGGAAATACGTGAAGCAATAGTAAGTTTGCACCAGTGCAGTCACAGACAGCAACAGCGGCAGCCTGACGGGGTGATTTCTGGTGAGGCGAATGATCATCTGGATCGACAGCAAGAGTCCAAATGTGTTGCCGCTTATGAAGCTAATGTACACCATGTCCCTGCCAAGAGGATGAGTCACCCAAGAAGAATAATATGCAAGGAAGCCTTCCATTGAATTATCAGAAACTTTTATTGTAAATCTTGGAGGCTGAAGCACAGCTTGGTAGGTCGTGCTTGCAATGAGCGTGGCAACGACTAGCAGGGTGTTACGCACGTCGCCTATTGACTCTTTTTCTTGGTTAACAACGGAGGATTGGGTCCTCAGACTGTACATATCCCCTAGAAGGTTAAACCGAGAAAGCCTTTCCAAGCAAACATTTAAAGCTCGTGCCAACTGCCTCTGTGCCAGTAGAAGAAGAATTGACATCGTTACCGGGAGCATGCTTAACAATTCCACGTTTTTTAGACCACATGTTTTGTCCTGTAATGTGAATGGCAGGTAATACGTGAAGCAATAGTAAGTTTGAACCAGTGCGGTCATGGAAAGCAACAATGGCAGCCTGACAGGGAGATCTCGGGTGAGGCAAATGATCATCTGGACCGACACCAAGAATCCGAATGTGTTGCCGCTCATGAAGAGGATGTACACTAAGTCCCTGCCATGAGGACCAGTTTTTAAAGATACATGGTATCCCTGGAAGCCTTTTGTGCAATTATTATCGACTTTTGGAATAAAGCTTGGAGGCTGAAGCACGGCTTGGTAGGTGGTGCTAGTAATGAGCGCGGCGACGACCAGCAGCGCATTGCGTATGTCACCCATCGACTCTTTTTCTCTTTTCAAATTTTTCGATGGCAAACGTGATGGTGATTGAGGAGCACTCGTTGCTTGTTCCCCATCTGATTGATGACTGGTAGCTCCCTCGATATCGTCGTCGTCCACCGAGACCAGTGATGAACCAGGCGTGTTTGATCTTCCTCTTCCGTGTTTGGCTCCAGCTCGTGCGAGAATTTCTCTCATCTCTCTATCTCCTGCTCCCCCTTTGCGAGAGGATTGAGATATCTAGAGGCGTCGAGCCAATTCGTTCAAGGCACACGCATCTACGACCTCGCAATCCATAGCATGCCCACGAAGGATGAAGCCAACCACCTGCAATTGTTTTCAATCTCTGTTTTGTTCTCATTGATTTTCAGATATTGTAGGGACGCCAAATTACTTTGCTTAGAAGAATTTTGCATGTTGTAGCCTTGTCGGGATACCAAATTAACACCCTCACTGAAATGATGCGCCAAGAAAAGTGCTATAAAAAAAGGAACCTGTAGCGAGATACAAGACGGTATTACCTTTGTTGTCCTTCTGATTGATCAGCTGCTCTTCTTATGCTGTTTCAAATGCTCTACCAACAGAACGACCGCGTCAAACCAGTTGTTCTTCACGGTGAGGTGAAGCCCCGTCTCCTCTCGGTTGGTTGACTCTTGGACGGACTCAGCCGAAGGGGAGAGCTGTGCCTTCAGGACATCGAGCTCCCCGTTCACGATGGCATAATGCAAAGGGGCTCTTCTCTCCCTTCCTTCGCAAAGCACAGGTGTGGACCCACACTCGAGCTCCCTCGCTGTAACTGAGAGAGGGAGGGGGAGAAAACTGGGGAGAAAGGGAAGTAGAGCCGCGAGGGTGAAAGAGAAAGGGAGAAGAAAACAAACAGGAGTAAAAGAGAGGAGAGAGAGAGAGGGAAATAAGAAAGGAGAGCGAGCCTTCGTGAAAGAGAGAGGGAACGAGAGTATGAAAGCGAGAGTGGAATGGACTACTGATATGACTGATTAATTTTATATTGAGTATTGACCAGTGGTTTATAAATTGATGTGCTTGAAATCATTCAATGAACGAGGCATGAATGTGTGGTTGGAGCAAGACATGATTAATGAAATAAATTATTTATGTGTGATTTGAAATTGATCAATATGTTGGAATCATAATTATTTGTTTCGACATAATTGATTAAATGGGTATGATCGTATTTTACTCTTCACATTAAAGAGTATTTCATTATTCACTTTGATTGTATTATACTATTCATTTTGACATAACAATAAATAACTCATGTTGGAAATTGTACCTATATTATTAAGTTTCTGGTATTACTCTGGTAAATATATATAGTGGAGATTCAATTCGCTAATAAGAGATATATACTATCACTCAACAATGATTGCTCATTCTATTCATCTCACATGAACAAGTCAAACCAGAGCGTTCTTAGTAGGGAACTTTTGATAATTAGATTTGGGCATGAGTTGAGACAGTTGAATATGTTAGAAATGGTGATTGTTAAGATTTAAAAGTTGAATTTGCAAAGATATAAATATCAAACTCTGATTTTGTAATTAATTCATTGTTTATCAGATATATAAATGGATATATATTTTGATAAAAGAATTACGTAACTAAATTCACTGCTTATTGTTTGTTTCAATCCCTAGACTTTTCTAAGTCCGATTTTGGTTCATCTTAATCACGGGTTCACCGGCAGGGGGACCCCTTATCCCTGTTTTGCTTTGGGATTAGGTTTCTGTCATTTTTTCTCATTAACCAGCGAGTCATTGCCTTCTTGGCATTAGCCTTTGAATGGTCACCATTCCTCCATTCCCTGCTCCAAGCGGGCCTTTTCCTCTTCACTTCTGGGATTTTTCCTCCGCGCGCTCATTCGTTGCTTTCCAGGCATTGCCGCGTTGTCCTTTTTGGCCACTACATTTAGTATTGTATCGGAAAGCAAGGGGGAAAAAAAAGGAATATGAGAACGTAATAGCCCGTCAACTACTCAAACGTATGAAATAATTTGGAGGTTTCACGGAAGAAAAGGGTCGGAATACAAAGTTTGAAAAATCAAAGATCAAAAGTGAAAGAGCAAGTTCAAAGAAGGCTTTTGGCAGTGTCGTGGCTGGCAAACGCGGCGGCTCGTCGCTGCGGTAACGCATATTGGGTAGCCAAGTAGTGGCTTGGGTTGTCACGGCATGGCGAGGCAACACGTTGGCTCATGCAGTGCAAGGCAGGACTTGGCAACGGTGCAAGAGGCGGCTCGTGGCAGGGCTCACGGCAAGACTTTGGCAAGGCTCGACTCGTTTGGTAATGCAGCAGCATCATCGCAGTTTGGCTTGTCGGGACAGTGAGGCACGACAACAACAGGGACGTCTCGGCTAGGGGTAGCGCCAACGGGTGCAATCGTCAGGGTCGGGAGATGGAGCCATCAATGTATAGATGGAGCAAGAGATCAATTAATGAAATAAATTACTGATGTGTGATTTCAGATTGATTAACATGTTGGAATTGTAATTATTTGTTTCGACATGATTAATCAAATGGGTATGACCGTATTTTACTGTTCACATTAAAGAGTATTTCACTATTCACTTTGACAGTATTGCACTGTTCACTTTAATCGTATTTCATTGTTAATTCTGACAGAATAAGAAGTAACTCATGTTGGAAATTGTACCTGATGAGATTATTAAGTTTCTAGTATTACTCTGGTAAATATGCATAGTGAGGATTTGATCCGCTTAAAAGAGATATGTAGTATCACTGAGCAATGATTGCCTATTCCATTCATCTCATATATGAACAAGTAAAATGAGAGTGTTATTAGCGAGAAACTTTTGATGATTAAATTTGGACACGAGACAGTTTGATATGTTAGAAATGGTAATTGTTAAGGTTTAAATAGTTGAATTCGAAAAGGTCTAAATATCATAAGTGGTGGATTTCAAAACAATTCACTATTTATCAAATATATAAATGGATATACATCTTGATAACAGGATTTTCGGAACCAAATTCACTACTTTGTCTGTTTCAATTGTTTTTGCCCTTAGACTTTCCAAGTCCAGTCTTGATTCATCTTAACTACGGGTTGACCGTCGGGCTTACGTCTTATCCCTGTTTTGCTTTTGGATTAGGTTTCTGTTATTTTCTCACATCGACCGGCGAGTCCTTGCCTTGTTGGCATTAGCTGTTGAATGGTCATCATTCCTCCATTCCCTGCTCCGTGTGGGCCTTTACCTCTTCATTTCTAGGATTCTTCGTCTACGCTTGCTCATTCGTTGCTTTCGAGGCATTTCCGCGCTGTCCCTTTTTAGAACTACAGTATTGTGTCCAAAAGCTAGGGAAAAAAATGAAAAGAGTCGAAATGCGAAGGTCACAAAATCAAAAATCAAATGTGAAAGCGCAAGTTCAAAGAGAGCTCGTCGTTGCATTTAGATTTTGTTGGCTGGGTCCACCTTCATGTGGGGCCCAGCCAGCATTAAATAAAAAAAAACAAAAGAAAAGAAAAAGAATAAAAAGAAGGGGAGTTATCGTACGTGGTGGGTGCGTCCAAAAGGGAGGAGAGAGAAAAACCAGAAAAGAAAACTGCAGCAAAGGAGAAAGAGAAGAGAGGAAGAGCGCTGCAACTTTGCGGCTTTGATTCGAAGGCCAAATATTGTCGGAATCGGCTCAAATTTCAGTATGTTGTTCGTGAGACCGAGGGCTACGAGTTGATGATTTTTGTTCGTCGAGAACCGTCTCCAAATTCTCCAATTGTGATTAAGGTTTTCTTACTCCAAACTTGTTTATCTACCTATGTGGTGAGAAGAAGATGATTGTAATGTTGATGTTGAGCCTCTAGTGTGTGACTAGAGAAGAATACTTAATGTATCCTACTATTCTCGGTGATTAGTGGATGTTTTTGGGCGGTCCGTGGTTTTTCCCGCATCGGGTTTTCCACGTTAAATCCTTGGTGTCGTTATTTACTTTGTCTACTTATCATTTCGGCGTTATATTTGCATTTTGTGAGGCTATACATTGCTGGTTGTTGGTGGGGTTAAGAAAATTTTAGTTGATTTAGCTTCGGGGAGAAATTGATCCTAATTGAGTTTGGCCGTGGTGAATTGTTGTACCCAGGTTCTCCCCAACAAGTGGTATCGAGCACGGTTGAATTTTAGTGTTAAATGGAAGAAACCAGCAGCACCATGTTTAAGTTAAATGCCTCGAATTATTCTATTTGGAAGCCTCGGATGGAAGATGTGTTATATTGCAAAGACTTATTTGATCCTATTGAGGGTGATGAAGCCAAAGGAGATAAGGAAGACAAAGAATGGGAGAGAATGAATCGGAAAACAGTTGGGTTTATCGGACAATGGATTGATGATAGTGTTTTTCATCATGTTGCTCAAGAAACGAGGGCGGACACTTTGTGGAAGAAATTACAAGATCTTTATGAGAGAAAACTACACAAAATAAAGCTCTTCTAGTTAAGCGACTTGTGAATTTTGAGATATAAGGAGGGGAGTAACATGGCGGAACATTTGAGTGAATTTCAAGATGTTGTAAATCAATTGACAAATCTTGAGATTGATCTTGGTGATGAATTGCAGTCATGCTTATTACTTGGTACTCTTCCTGATAGTTGGGATACCTTGGTTGTGGCATTAAATAACTCGGCTCCTTTTGGTGTGCTTTCTATGAGTATGGTTAAAGAAAGCTTGTTCAATGAAGAAACAAGAAGAAAATGCTTGAATTATGCCTCTACATCGGATGCTCTTGTTATAGAAAACAGGGGAGAAGTCAATCAAGAAGGTTTCAAAGAAATGATACCCGGGGCAAGTCAAGAGGAAGGTCGAAATCAAGACCGAGGAGGAGTGTCAAGTGTTATAATTGCGGCAAAATTGGACATTATGCAAAAGAGTGTTGGTTGCCAAAGAGAGATAGATTCCATGATAGAAATAGAGATCAAAAGAAAGAAGAGAAACAAGCTACAACGGCGGTTGCATCCGATGGCGATATTGTGTTTGTATGTGATGACGGATATGTGAATTTTACATGCCAAGACTCTATGTGGGTTGTTGATTCCGCGGCTTCTTTTCATGTCACCTCATGGCGTGATTACTTTGCTTCTTATCGTAGCGGCGACTTTGGTTGCATAAGGATGGGAAATAGTGATGTTTCCAAGGTTATTGGCATGGGAGATGTTTATTTGAAAACCGATGTCGGATGTAATTTGCTTTTGAAAAATGTGAGACATGTTCCGGATATTAGACTTCACTTGATCTCTACGGGTGCCTTGGATGATGATGGTTATTGTAATTCATTCTTTGATGGCAAATGGAAGTTGACTAAAGGTTCCATGGTAGTGGCAAAGGGTAAGAAGACAGGCTCTCTCTACACCATGCAAGCTGACTTGATTAAAGAAGAGGTAAATGTAGTGGAGGATTCCTTGGTTGATTTATGGCATATGAGGTTGGGTCATCTTAGCAAGAAAGGACTTGATACTCTTGCTAGAAAGAACCTTTTACCTTTGAAAGAGAAAAATCTAAAGGAATGCACTCATTATCGACTGGTAAGCAACATAGATTCTCATTTCGTAGTTCCTCTCCACATAGGAAACTAAATGTACTTGATTTAGTTCACATTGATATTTGTTGCATGGATGCTAGAACTCTTGGAGGTGCATTATACTTTGTGACATTTATCGATGACTGTTCTAGAAAAGTGTGGGCTATTGCTTTGAAATCTAAAGATCAGGTACTTGAGGCTTTCAAGCAATTTCATGTCAATGTGGAAAGAGAAACTGGGAAGAAGCTGAAATGTGTTTGGGCTGACAACGGTGGTGAATATAGAGGCCCATTTGAACACTATTGCAGGGATTATGGTATCAAGCTTGAGAAGACTGTTCCAAAAACACCACAGCATAATGGAGTGGCAGAGAGAATGAACCGGACAATTAATGATTGAATTCGGTGTATGCTTTCTCATGCGAAGTTGCTTAAGTCATTTTGGGTGAAGCGATGAGAACAGCAAGACTTGATAAATCTTTCTCCATCGGTTCCTCTTAAGGGGATGTTCCGCAAAGAGTTTGGAGTGGCAAATATGTTTCCTACAGCCATCTAAAAGTGTTCGGTTGTCGGGCATTTGTGCATGTTCCAAGAGATGAAAGATCCAAGCTTGATGACAAGTCTAAACAGTGTATCTTCTTAGGTTATGGACATGAAGAGTTTGGCCACAAGGTTATGGGATCCAGTTGCAAAGAAGGTCATTAGAAGCCGAGATGTGGTGTTTTGTGAGTATCAAACTATTGAAGACATTGACAAGGTGGAGAGACCAAAGAATACAGCTCAACGTTCAGTTAGTTTCAGCCCAAATCATTCTAATGTTGATAGAAATCATGGAGGAGAAGTGCAAGGAAGTCATGAAGATGGTGAGTCCTCACATAATGTTGATAGAAATCATGGAGGAGAAGTGCAAGGAAGTCATGAAGATGGTGAGTCCTCACATAATGTTGATTCTTCAGCTGATACAGGTGAAATAGCTGAGGAAGAGCAATCTATCATACCTCAAGTTAGAAGATCGAAAGAGAGCGTAAGCCTTCTCAAAAATATTTGCCACATGAGTATGTGTTACTCACGATGCAGGAGAGCCGAAACTTATGAAGATGCTATATCATGTGAAAGAAAGAATGAGTGGCGGAAGCCATGCAAGAGGAGCTTAAATCCTTGCATGAGAACCACACATTTGAATTGGTGAGGTTGCCTCGGGGTAAGAGAACACTCACAAATAAGTGGGTGTATAAGTTGAAGACGGAAGAAAATAGTTTACAACCACGATATAAGGCTAGACTTGTTGTGAAGGGCTTTCGTCAAAAGAAGGGCATAGACTTTGAAGAGATTTTTCACCGGTTGTAAAGATGTCTTCTATTCGAGTTGTTCTTGGGTTGGCTGCCGCTTTAAATTTAGAAATTGAACAACTTGATGTAAAGACGGCTTTTCTTCATGGAGACCTAGAAGAGGAGATATATATGGAGCAACCAGAAGGTTTTGAAGTTGAAGGCAAGGAGCACCTTGTATGTAGATTGAGGAAAAGCTTATATGGTCTCAAGCAAGCGCCTAGGCAATGGTATATGAAGTTTGAGTCATTCATGGAAGAATAAGGATATGGTAAGACAAATTCCGATTCTTGTGTTTTTATGAAAAGATTCTCAGATAATGATTTTCTTATTCTCCTACTTTATGTGGATGATATGTTGATTGTTGGGCATGATGCCAAGAAAATCAAGAGTTTGAAAAATGAGTTGAGTAAAGCTTTTGCAATGAAAGACCTAGGCCCGGCTAAGCAAATCTTAGGCATGAGAATTACTCGTGATAGGAAGAATAAGAAACTGTGGTTATCTCAAGAGAAGTATATTGAGAAGGTGCTTGAAAGATTCAACATGAGCACATGTAAACCGGTGAGTACTCCACTTGCAGGCCATTTCAAGTTGAGTAGTAATGAGTGTCCTTCAAGTGAGAAAGAGAAGGTTGAGATGATGAAAATTCCTTATGCATCGACTGTGGGTAGTTTGATGTACGCCATGGTTTGTACAAGACCGGATATTGCTCATGCAGTTGGTGTTGTGAGTAGATTTCTCTCTAATCCAGGTAAGGAACATTGGGCCACTGTTAAATGGATTTTGAGATATCTTAGAGGCACTTCTACACTTTGCTTGTGCTATGGAAATGCAAAACCTGAGTTGAGTGGCTTCTCGGATGCAGACTATGCCGGTGATGTTGATTCCCGAAAATCCACATCGGGTTTTATAATAATCTTTGCAGGGGGAGTTGTTTCATGGCAATCGAGATTGCAAAAATGTACCGCTTTGTCTACAACTGAAGCGGAGTATATTGCTATTACTGAAGGAGGTAAAGAACTTTTGTGGATGCAAAAATTCCTACAAGAGTTGGGCTTAAAGCAAGATAAGTTTGTTCTATATTGCGATAGCATGAGTGCCATCCATCTTAGCAAGAATCCGGTGTTTCATTCAAGATCGAAGCATGTTGATGTGAAGTATCATTGGATCCGAGAAAAGCTAGAAGAGAAGCTCTTCCTACTTGAGAAAGTTCATACCGACAACAATAAGTCCGACATGATGACCAAAGCCTTGCCCGTGATGAAGCTCGATGCTTGTAGAAGAAAAGCGGGCATGACAAATCTTCCCACATGAGGTGGAGGGGGAGATTTGTTGGCTGGGTCCACCTTCATGTGGGGCCCAGCCAGCATTAAATAAAAAAAAAACAAAAGAAAAGAAAAAGAATAAAAAGAAGGGAGTTATCGTACGTGGTGGGTGCGTCCAAAAGGGAGGAGAGAGAAAACCAGAAAAGAAAACTGCAGCAAAGGAGAAAGAGAAGAGAGGAAGAGCGCTGCAACTTTGCGGCTTTGATTCGAAGGCCAAATATTGTCGGAATCGGCTCAAATTTCAGTATGTTGTTCGTGAGACCGAGGGCTACGAGTTGATGGTTTTTGTTCGTCGAGAACCGTCTCCAAATTCTCCAGTTGCGGTTAAGGTTTTCTTACTCCAAACTTTGTTTGTCTACCTATGTGGTGAGAAGAAGATGATTGTAATGTTGATGTTGAGCCTCTAGTGTGTGACTAGAGAAAGAGTACTTTGTGTATCCTACTATTCTCGGTGATTAGTGGATGTTTTTGGGCGGTCCGTGGTTTTTCCCGCATCGGGTTTCCACGTTAAATCTTTGTGTCGTTATTTACTTTGTCTACTTATCATTTCGGCGTTATATTTGCATTTTGTGAGGCTATACATTGCTGGTTGTTGGTGGGGTTAAGAAAATTTTAGTTGATTTAGCTTTAGGGGGAGAAATTGATCCTGGATTGAGTTTGGCCGTGGTGAATTGTTGTACCTGGGTTCTCCCCAACAGATTTCATCTCTCTTTAGGCTAGAACCACAGAACCGAAAGTAATCTTCCGTGTTTTCTTGAATCAGTAACTTCCTAGCAATATTAGTGTGGAAGGGATTGGTGTGAATCGGTTTAGCATTAATAAGGGCTTAGATCAACTCTTTCGGGACACAACCCACGTAGGATGGATCACTCTTAAAGACCAATTTAGGTTGAGAGAGAAAAGGGGGGTGGTTTGAAAACGTTGTCCATGTAATTTTCCCTCACGTTGTCCATTTGCGGGTGACCAGAAGTCAGCGGTCTTGGTCATGCCGAAAATATCTTATGGTCATGTGTAAAGTGTAATGTATATTGTTGTCTAATGTTTATAGACCTCCTGTGGCTCTGTAAGAGAGAGCGCGAGAGCGAAAGATGGGTTGGAAGGACAAGGCTTTGACGGGGATAACAGCGGCTGCTGGGTTTCTGTGTCTCACGTTGGCCCCGACTTGGTCCATGGCGTTTCTGATTTTGTTCGGAATGATTCGTCTTGCACCTGTTGCTGCTGGAAAAATGACGAGAAGAAACCAGGCTTCTGCAGCTGATGATACGGCCCGTGCCCATGAACAGGCTCCTGCAGCTGATGATACGGCTCGTGCCCATGAACAGGCTCCTGCAGCTGATGATACGTCTCGTGCCCATGAACAGGCTCATGTTATTGATGTTGACAAGCCATCGACTCTTGCAGATGCTGCTGCTGGAAAGCCGGTTAGTTTTCTCTGCATCTTTGGGATCTGTAATGTTTCTTGAAACTGCTATTCCACTAATCCGGTGGAATTAGTCCTCTGCTTGCGATTCGACCCAGTAAATGCTAAAAATCGTCTGGAAAGTTACAAATCTTCTTTGACATGAACGATTTATGAAAATCACGAGATCCTATCCAAACTCCAAGCACCATAGATATTTTGTATGCTGGGCCTGTTTAGCACTTTTGCTTTCTCCTAAAATTTAAGAATATTATTCAAATTTTGAAAGTATTACAAAAAATTATTGCGTGTGAATTCATGTATCGATATTTGAGTATTATGAATGTTTTGAGTATTTTTGATTATTTAAAAAGGTCAAAATGTCCAAGTCGCAAGATCCAGGTGCAGAGCACTTGCTGAGGTTCGCCTCCATCAGAACCACAAAACTATGTCTAGAAGCATAAGACTTTGTCTGAACGACTATGTCTGCCATGTGAAGCGGTTTTAGTTTCCTCAATTGGACAGGAATCATCTTCAACCTCATCGTCATTGCCTAGATTCAAGTATGATGTATTCTTGAATTTCAGCGATTCAGATACTGGCGATAGATTCGCGGATCACCTTTTTAGACAACTGGTTAATTGGGGGATCAGGGTCTTCGATGGTAGATGTGACCCCTCTCCTGGAAAAGAGCTCTGGCCGGAATTTAAAGAGGCGATCGAGCAGTCGTGGATCTCAATAGCCATCTTTTCCAAAGGTTTTGCTTCCAGTACATTTTGCCTCAAGGAGCTGGTAGAAATGTGGGAGTGCAGAAAAACAAATGGACAGACTATAATCCCGATTTTCTATGATGTTTTTCGCTCGGAAGTAAGACACCAGATAGGGGCCTATGAAGAAGCCTTTTTGAGTCATAAGAAGAAACAGCGAGTCGACTCAGGTACCATCGAAATCGAAACAATGGGTGGGTCATGCTTTCACTTCTGGTTTCCTTTTTCTTTCCTAAATATATAAAAATAAAAACTGCAGGATGATGTGAAAATGAACCCAAACCTTTTTGAATAAATATATTTGTAAAAATATCGATAAGGATCGAAAATTTAACAAAACATAAGAATAGACCGTGGGGGTTGATTTAATTTTTGTCGGTCCATTCCCCACTTTCATTTCTGTCTATTTTTAAATATTTTTGGTGACTTTCTCGTCATCCTTGTGCTGCATCACTTCCGTTTTGCAGGGGCGAGGGCAAGCTCGCAGAAGAAGTTGTTGCAGCTGTGAAGCGATTGTTGAGGGAGGATTACCAACGTGCGTCATATGCGGACGACAAACTGGTTGGAATTGATCATCATGTTCAAGGGATGATGAAAAAGCTTGGTGTTGCCTACCACGAGGGTCGAGCGATCAAAGTACAAGGAGCAGAGGTACGCGGTGTTGAAATATGGGGTGAGCAAGGTGTCGGAAAGACTACCCTTGCAAAGGCTGTTTTTCACAAGATGCATAAATTGTTTGATACACATAGCTTCCTAGAAATTAGGTCGGAAGGAGTTCAAATTTTACGAGCTAAGTTGATTGCTGACCTTAAAAATCAAATACCTGCACCGCATGAATCTTCCAGTGAAGAGACTGAAGAAATAGCAAGTTTATGTCATGATAAGAAGGTTCTCATTGTGCTTGACGGTGTGGACAAGGATGAACAAATTAAAGCATTGGCCGGGAAGCTTACTTGGTTTGGTCCGGGAAGTAGAATCATTGTGACAACAAACAAAAAAAATATTTTCAAGGCTTTCGACGTTGGAGCAGTTGAAGAACACACGGTTAAACCGATGGATCAACGCCATGCTCACAAACTCTTTTGTTTGCATGCTTTCCAAGGGGATGCAGCCCGAGATGTCTCCGAATATTTCGGCTTGTCTTTGGACATTGCCGAAGCTATTGGAGGGTTTCCTTCCGAAATTGTGCGTCAGGCTTCATCTTTACGCGAGGAAATGAATATGACTAGATGGAAAACTACCTTGGGCTTATTGCAAGAGAAGGCAAAGAGTAGGAAAAAGCCCCGCGCATTTCAAGTCAGTTACCGGGGAGGATCTGAGCGTGAAAGTTCCATTTAAGACAATCTACTCACAAGCCCAATTCAAGACTTATCGATTAATCAAAGCGCTTTAGTTAGTTAGGCAAGCTAACGGAGTAGATTTTGCGCCATCCAAGGAGCATAGCATGATCCAACGGGTTCAAGGAGAAGGAAAAAGCCCTGCACTTTTGGAGTTTGAATGCATTGCTCAAATCTTGATGCAACGCTTGAGTCGTAAGTTTCATGTGTTTTAAATTTCACTCTATTATTTTCCAGTTACCACAATAAACATGTGGCAAATTCTCTATTGGAAGAATTTAGATTTGAGTTTGATCATATACGACAATAAATATGTGTATTTTCACGCGCACACGATATATATATATATATATATATATATAGCTTCTTCTCCATCAATCCATCTAAATGAATGATTTGAAAAGTTATCCGGCAACAATCCTGGTTGAGGCGCTTTGTCTTTGATTCATAGTCAGCTGTCATGGATTTGGATTTTGTTCGTCTCTGATTCAGAGTCAAGGGACTCTATGTACTGTCTAACTTGAATTTGGCACTTATCCTATATTTTTGGCTTCGTTATGTCAAGCAATGTTTCCAGTGAAGCACACTTGTAGACAACCAACACAATCAAAACTCTAGTTTGGCAAGGCCCTCAACAATCTGCAGCCTAGCGCAGGCATAGATGAGCAGATGGTGAAAGTTCTTCAAGCCCGATATACTACTTAACTTTTCCATAGCTTTGCACCCTCCAATATGGAAGTCTTGCAATGACAACATACCGATGACTTGAATCTAAAGTAGGTTTTTGCTGTGCTTCACTTGAAGTTTTCCATGTGCACAAAAGGTTGACTCCCTCAAAGAAGACTCCGATTGATTGAAAACCCCAAGAGATCCTATCTCATTGCATCCTATCCTTTCAATTTAATGATTTTCGCTCTATCGATTACATGGATTCCAAAGTTGATGCTTGAAACTACTGTTTGATCAGGATTCTGAGTCAAAACGACACTATTGCATTAGTTTCATGAATCATGCGTAGCACTTGTTCCTCGGATCCCTTAAGGAAATAACACTCTGCTTGTTCTTCTCAAAACTCAAAATAGGACGGAGATATTTAAAATGCCTAGTAACATGTTGCTACAAGTGCATGACTCGACCCCAGAGTTACCCGACTGCAAGCCTTTCAATGCGCTCAAACAACCGAGCATGTACACCAACGAGAACATCTACGATATTTTTACCATGTTCTCAGTTGGCAGCATCAAGAATCAGGTTCTGCCCTTTTCAGCTCGCCGTAGTTTCCGAATCTTCGGGATACAGCTGCATCAGATAATGTATTCCACACCTACAGAACAACCATAAAGGAGTCATTAACATGAACCTTGAATGGAAAATTGCAAGAACTTACAATTGTGAATGAGAAGATGGCCGAGGTTTCCATTTGCTTCGAGTCCCTCCTTTGAACCTCCAAAGGCAAGTAAAAGGGGACTATCTTCCGAGAAGGAAATAGAAAAGACAGCATCCTCAAACAATGACGAAGCTCAGCATTCCGATTATCTACAACCGTTTAGAGTTGCAGTAGAAAAAATAATCATGAAAAACAAAGGAGTATTCATGAGAGTCGAAGATTTATAACAACTAATTCCCAACTCGCATCGTTAGAGTAATCTATTGAGTGACGCAAAGGAATTAATTGAATCAATAACAAGTCTTTGCTTGAAAAGTTTTATAATTCCAACATAAAAAGTTTCATCTATAAGGATGTTGGGCTTAGTTTGCGGATACTATAATTACGAAAAAAAAGGAGGTTGGGACACTGAGTGCCATAACTTGGCATGGAGGGATACTTAAGTACCATAACTTTAAAATGGTACACTTAAGTACCAATATCAGAGTAAAATGGGACACTTAAGTGCCACTTCGGCAAAAATCCGGCCAAATGGCTGACGTGGCCATTTTCCGGTGAGTTTGGTCCAAAACGACGTCATTTTGCATGCGACGTGGCGGAGAAAATGCAAAACGACACCGTTTTTGTGTCTACGTGTAAATAATAATATAAAAATTAATTAAATTAGATTTAAAATTAATTTTATTTAAAATATTCAAAAAATTTAAAAATTTTAAAAGTTTAGAAAAAGGGGGAGGTCAAATGGGGCGGCGAGGACTCGGGGACGGAGGGGGAGGGTCGGCCGAGGTCGCCGGCCCCGGCCGATCGACGGCGAGGGCTCGCAGGCCCTCGCCCCAGACAGGCTGGCAAGCCCGCCCCGATCCGGGGCAAGGGTCGCGGCCCCGGCTGCGATCCGGCGAGGGCTCGCAGCCCTCGCCGTTGGTCGGTCGGGGCCGACGACCCCAGCCCGATCCTCCCCCTCCGTCGCCGGCCCTTCCCGGCGATGGTGGGAGGCGGCAGCAACGAGGCTCAGCCCTCAGCCGCCCGTCGACCTCCCCCTTTTTCTTAATTTTTAATTTTTTTTTTTAATTTTCTTAATTTTTTTAACTTTTTGAATATTTTAAATAAAATTAATTTTAAATCTAATTTAATTAATTTTTATATTATTATTTACACGTAGACACGAAACGGCGCCGTTTTTGCATTTTCTTCGCCACGTTAGCGTGCAAAAAAGACGCCGTTTTGAACCAAACTCGCCGGAAAGTCGTCACGTAAGTCATTTGGCCGGATTTTCGCTGGAGTGGCACTTAAGTGTCTCATTTTAAAGTTATGGCACTTAAGTGTCCTCCCGTGCCAAGTTATGACACTTGAGCTGTTATTCTGCCGAAAAAAGCCTGTTCTACTTTTATATCATCGAAAACTGCGTGTTCATAGTTAAGGAACGAAACTTTTCCATGTGAATTAGGTGTGTGGTGCATATTCGATTATTTGCAACATCAAATGTAACAAATATTAGATCATTTAATATGATTTTGAATCTTTGCTACATGATGAATGAGGTTGGCTGGGCTATTTAATAAAAATGTGATTGGCAGTAACCTAATTTAGTGTTATCTGTAGAAATAATTCATTATCATTCGATGTTTAAACAATGATATCTACCTAAATTATTAAAAATGTCATTGATTACCTAAATGTTATATTAGGGAGGGAATTTTTTAACTTTTACGGTACGGTCCATGAGAACGTGCTAGGTAATTGATGACATTTTCATAAACGTATTGGAAGGTAGTGACATTAGACCACCAACAAAAGAAGATGAGCTAGAGTAGTGGAAAGTGGAAGCAGACAAGGCCATGCAGGATCAAGACAACATTTCGCAGAGGTCGAAGATCATCATGGAGAAACCATGGAGATGGATCCTGGACATCCTATCACAACAAGAAGGACGAAAATCATTGGTCACGATCAAAAGACTGGAATATAATGGTGCAATTACAGCTTCGGCATTGCTCATGGGGCACGATCATTGCTCGCTTCTCTGCAAACTTTGGCATCGACTTGAGGAGCTCCCGGGACGAAATTCAAATGGCATGCGACACAGCCGATGTGCAACGGTGTGTGCCCAGCTCCTTGGAGAGCCGTTCCCTCTTGGATGAGTGCATTGCTGCCGATCAAGTCATTCAGTTTATCGACTTTGTGCCTCTGAGCTGTTAGAAGCAGCCTGCTTCTAACAATCGTGGGTCCGTTTGAGTGGACATATCTGCCCTGCTGATTAGAACTGAGAATGTTGAATCTGCACTATATTGTGCAGGGCCTCCTCTAATTTTTCCCATTGGTAAGTATGAAAATAATTAATTATTATCCAATATTTAAACAAATATCGACTCAATAAGTCATTGATTACCTAAGTGTTATTTAAGCGATGGACCTTTGTATGACTTTTAGGGCAATTTTTTTTTTCTTTCTTTTTTATTTTTATTTTTCCAACTTTATTATAACGTGGATCCCCCAATACGTTTATTGAGAAAGTCACTAATTATCTAATGCATTTTCATGTACAGTCTGTTCTATCTTTTCTTTACCTTCTCATCGTCTTCACCAAAATAATTGAAAATTTCCTTGATTAACGAGAAGTTACGATAAAGCAACTCGCTTAACGCATTTATTAAAAGGATTACTGATTATTTAAGGCGCTTTCATTACTGTCTTTTTGTTTTTGTGAGGTCCACGAAGTCAAAGTGCGGAGTTGGAGAAGGCCAAAAGGTTTCCGATTGCTTTCTTTCTTAAATGGTAGGAGGACCCGGGAAGACCCGGTTTGGTGTTTAAAAAGTTAAATTGCAGATACTTGTTTTATATTCTTTCTTTTTTTTTCTTGGTAATTTTGTTTAAGGTTGAAACTGAAAGTGAGGTTGCTTTATAGTCAATATCTCGAAAAACCTCAGAGCAATAGAGTACTTATAAAAGTCCCGCAAAAGGATATTGTTGGGAATGATCGATCCCCGAAATACCGGATTCGACACCGAATCGAACCCTAAATCAATGCGGAAGACGAAGCCCGGGAAAAACCACGCATCACCGATCGTAAAGCACACCACGGATTCGAGCGTACCTTGTTAGCCACGATTAAACACCAAACGCCAATGGAGGAAGAGAATCCGGTCGAATCGATCCGATGAAGCCTTGAAGGGAAGAAATTGGAAGCCGTATGCCTACTGTCCTTTTGGGAGAGAAAACGCGCGGGAGAGAAAACGTAATTCTGATTCAACGTACATGACTTTCTCTCTCTCTCTTCCCTTTTATACCTCCCTCTTTCCACGGGCCTTATTCCCGTGGGCCGGGCTTTCTGGGCCCAACTTTGGCGGATGGGCCTTAAGCCCAAATCAAATAAAGCCTTCATCTCCCACTCGCACATGGTGGTCCAAACCAACATGGGCGGACAGGCTCTACCAGCCCATCGAGAGAATAATCCATCATAGACTCTCTCTAACATGGTGGGCCGAACAGAATCCTCTTTTCCTCTCTTCAACATTCATACCTGTGAATAATCCGTGCGACCAAAGATACTTTGAGAGCTCGTTGCTATACATCCGTTAGGAATATATAGCAGCTCATAATGGGCGTCACATTCCGAGTAGATTTAGTATGCAGTACCCTAGATCGATCGATCACATTTATATCTCTCTTGATCTCTTTCAAACAATGATATATTGTATTCACAATTATGATTATCACAAAAACAATCATAATTGGTTAACCGGTGAATACAAAACTACAATGTGATTCTCCAAAATCAATCTTCCTCTTCCCTTCAAACTCTCAATTTCAGTTCAGCTTGCTTTTCTAGAAATGCCCCATTAGATCGAATCAAACTCATGACCATTAGCAACATCCTAAGATAGCAAACACTAAATAGAAATCTTAAGAATAAGTAAGAGTCATGAGGGGACTAAAAAATTGAGGAACTCTTTTCCTCAAGAGTCTCACACGACATAAAAAAGTTGAGATCAAACTTTTGCCACTCTTATTGGTCGTCTCATGCATACGTAGTATGAAATACGTATTACGGTATTAACTCCTTTCCCATGGAGCGTATGTCTACACCTTTCAATACCGTACAGATGATAGTTCAGACATATCCAATGTCTAACTTGAGTTCACGTATCTACTCATTCACAAAATTCATCAGAACTCACATCTGGTATCATAGACTGATTAAAGTAAAATATGTGGGGTATTTTACTTTTGGACATAGTAAGTATTATGTCCTCATCTTAACACCCAGTTAAGGCGACATACGTGTTTTAAGCTTGAGCTCTCGATTATCACCTAGATAATAAGCTTAAAAACAGTTTCATCTCTATTTATCACATAGCAAATAGAGGCGATTACTCGTGTGAGTGGGCTAATCTTTTATCTGTCCGACATACTTCTTAACTTAAAAATAATGCACCGAGCATTAAGATGCATAAAGATCACATAAAGATTCATAGGCATTAATGATGAAAACACAAATTCATCAAATTGTGAACACTTAGGGAAATTAAAATATTCAGTACATCGCCTCTACGCAATCATAGAGATTTCATATAGCCACAAAACACATCTCTAGGTATTGGCTTTGTCATAGGATCTGCTACCATTCTATGCGTAGTATGTACTATAAGTTCACATCTTTTCGTGCAACCATATCTTTGACGAAATTATACTTGGTATCTATATGTTTGGTCTTGCCATGATATTTTGGATCTTTGGTGTACACTTTTGCTGCTTGGCTATCACAGTTAACCAACAATGAATCTCCAGCACTTTCAATAACACCTAAATGATCCAAAAATCTCTTAAGCCAAACACTTTCTTATACTTGCTGATAATGCCACGAACTCAACTTACATCGTGAACAAGGCTATACTCTTTGTTTCTTACTGCTCCAACACATGGTGCCATTATTCGGTAAGAGAACAAACCTAGAGGTAGATTTCCTTTTATTTAAATCTCCTCCCAATAAACATCGTAATAGCCTTAGAGTCGCAGATCCTTTCCATAATAACTCAGCGTATAATCAGCAGTCCCCTTTAGATACCTTGGTATTCTTTTAACGGCTTTCCAATGTGCTTGACCTGGATTGGATTGGTAACTACTCATCATTCCAACTGCAAAGCATATGTTGGGTGTTGTACACATCATAGCATACATCAAGCTCCCAACAGCACTAGCATAAGGAATATATTTTGTTTGTTCATTCTCTTGTGGAGTCCTTGGACACAGTCTATGGCTCAATCCTTCACCTTTTGCAATAGGAGTGTTTATGGGTTTACAATCCCATATCATTCATCTCAAAGTTGGAAGACAACTATCTCTTGACATAACCAACTCCATATTGCTTCGGCACCGGTATATCATCAACATATAATGATATGATCACAAATTGATCCTTGGATCTTTTGATATATACACAATGATCCTCATCAATCATTGTAAACTCATATGCCATTATGGCATTATGAAAACGCATATACCATTGTCTTGACGACTGCTTAAGACCATATATCGACCCCCAAAATCGACATACCTTTTCTTCTTGGCCTTTCACTATGAAACCAGCAGATTGTTCCATATATGTTTCTTTCTCTAATTCTCCATTGAGGAAAGCAGTCTTTACATCCATATGATGTAACTCAAGATCCATACTAACCATTATTGCCAGAATAATGCGAATCTAGGTAAATCTTACTACAGGAGAAAATGTATCTTAATAATCAATTCCTTCCTGTTGATTATACCTCTTCGCCACAAGGTGAGCCTTATGCCTTTCTATCGAGCCATAAACTTTTCGCTTTATTTCGAGAACCCACTTGTTCCCAATAGCTTTGTGTCCTTTTGGAAGATCAACCGGTTCCCAGACTTGGTTTGATTTCATTGACTCCATTTCCTCTTTCATTGCATAAATCCATATTTCCTTATTAGGGCAATTCGAGCCTCATTAATATTTCTTGGCTCATCCTCATCTTGTGGAGCAACCATAAAAGTTTCCCCTTCAATGTCAAAACGTCGACGGGGAATACTTTGGCGACTTGTTCACCGTATGGGAGATTGTACACTTAGCACATCATTCCCCATCATGCTCCCACTTGGATTAGGTAATGATGATGTCGTCACATTCAGGTTGCAATTGAGAATGAGTTGAATTCAATTCATTACATCTCATATTACTCCCACTTGGACAAACTCCACTGACATCATTATCTTAATCCAAGGTTTCAAATAGGGAGTAATTTTCCCTATTTTGCCCCTCTTAGAAAATTCATCCACTAAGGATATGACATCCCGTGATTCAAATTCAGTTATACTCTCACTTTCTTGCTCACCTACGAACACATACCCTTTCGAGTGTTCGGAGTATCTCATGAAAATACTCTTCTTTTATCTGGGACTCAATTTCCCAAACTTGTGAGATGACTCATGAGTATAGGCAGCATAACCCCATGGCTTAAGAAAACTTAAGTCCGATTTTCTACCTGTCCATAACTCATATGGAGTGGAACTAATTGATTTGGAAGGCACCCGGTTAAGTATTTAGGCAATAGTTAACAACACATCGCTCCAAAAAATGATAGGTAAGTTAACATGCGCCATCATGGACCTAACCATTTCCAATAGGGTTTTGTTTCTTCTCTCCGCAACACCATTTTGTTGAGGAGTATACAGAATAGACAACTGTCTTTCTATTCCTTTTTCATCACATAATTTTCTGAACTCATCGATGAATATTCTCGACCTCGATCGGATCTCAATGCTTTTATTTTCTTGTCTAATTGATTCTCTACCAGGGTCGTAAACCTTTTGAAACAACTTATCGCTTAAGATATATGAGAAACCAAATAGACACATCCGAATCGAGTATAATCATATATTAAAAGTGATGAAATAAACAGCCCCATGCCTTCCTCTCACATTCATTGAACCACAAACGTCATAACGGATTAAATGCAGAGGAAATTCAGCTCTTTTACCTTTTCTAAATGGTTTCCTTGTCGTTTTCCCTTCTAGGCAATGCTCACATATGGACAAATCAACTTTTTCAATATTGCCCAACAAGCCCTCTTTGGCTAGTCTTTTCATATGTTGCTGGCCCATATAACCAAGTCTAGCATGCCACATATTCACATCTTTATCATATGAAGTAGAATACGTGAAACAAACATTCACATCATTATCATGTGAAGTAGAGAAGACGTGAAACAAGGGAATAACAATTATTGACATCGCCACAGTCAACATCTAATACAATAAAACCATCCGTAGTGACCACAACTATAGTAGTTCGTATCCAAATACAAATCTACACCTCTATTATGGAAGTTCATATAAAAACCAAGCTTGACCAACATCAAAACAGACACTAAATTTCGACGAATTTCCGGAGCATATAGATCTTCATGTAGGAACAAGTTGCGTCCACCACGCATGTTCAATTGGCTGGTGCCAATCCATTTAACTTCATCTCTGGAGTTATTTTCTACATAGATGCACTTAGTTCCAGTTGGTACTCGTCAAAATTCCACGAAGAATTCTCTATCATTCGCTATATGGTCTGTTACATCTGAATCTATAGTCCACAAAGGATTGGATTCAGCCAATAAAGCAGAACTTGACACATAAGCAAAGTTCTCAAATGTACTAGAGGTGTATACTTTCTTTGGCTCACGACAGTCGCAAGCATAGTGACCTCTCTTGTCACAATTGTAACACCTCACCCTTGACATTTTCTTTACTTGAGGACGTTTTCCTCTCTTGTGTTGGTTAACCCTTGATTTCTTGCAACAAGGACTTGATCCTTTGCATTTCCACATATTGAACGAATCAATACGCTTGCGCTTAGAGCACAAAGCCCTTTCTGAGCTAGAACCAGCATTGCAAATGTCTGTTTTCAGCTCAAATGCCGTTAGGCGGTCCTCTCGTTAGCTCAAGGTGGCGCATGACACCCTCAAGATCTTCCATAATATGGTCAAGAGCTTCTAGTGCTTCTTGCTTTTCCAGCACATATTGAATCTCCATATTCAATATTTCACAATAGTTGCCGTTCATATTAGCAATCACATTCTTAGTTGCTGAAACCATCAGTCTGAACACATCAGACATACATGCACGAATAATTAATGCCTATCATTTATGCATCCCTATTTACATAGACCCATCATATTAATGAATAATTTTAAGTAAGGCTTCGAATCAAAAGGTCACTACGTTTCCAATCATCCTCCAAAATCCTAACTTAAAACTATCATTAATATGATTGTCATATGCAAAATCAATTCTATGAAGTTACAAAACTTCTATAACTACCCACAGACTAACTACCCACAGCAATCGGCGATAATGAAAGCAAATATTATCTAACATCCAATTATAATAACAGTGCTTTCACATAATACAACTATACATTACACTAAGCAATATATACAAAGAGAAATATCAACATGAAAAGAGATATTTACATCCATAAAACATCTCATAATTAATCTAAGAAATAATTAGGGAATGTCCCTTCTAATCTATCAATCAAAACATCTGAGAAAACTGAATGTACATTTGCCAACCATGGAAAAACTTTTGGAGAGTTTTCATGTCGCCACCAAGGCGCATTTACTCTTCGCCATGTGGCGCTCAATCTAAGGGTTGAAGTTTTGGCCAACTCAATCCTATAGTACTCTCTTACAAAAGCTTCCACCAGCCTCTTATAACCCGGGACCACGTTGACCTCCCATAGCCGATCCAACACTGCTTGCCATTCAGGTGGAAGAGTGTTCATCAAAGCCGGCACCTTCTCAAAATCCGGCATAAGATAACCATTCCAGATGATTTCCTGTATCATCTGATTGACCTTGACCATGTGTGATACTAAATCGCCATCAAGCCACCGATAATCAGCTAATTCTTTCATCAGCCTTTTCAGTCTAGCTCTTCCTTCGTCCGTTCTCGGGGTTGTAGGTATCCGTGTATAACGCATCATAGTTCCTGCAACAAATACAGAACTAAAATGGATCACTTATAATCCACAATAAATAAAATGGAAAATACATAATTTTCCATGATTCATGCAACAAATGCAGAATAAAAAATGGATTACCTACAACCCAGACAGACATGATTTTTTTTTTTTTTTTTTTTTTTTTTTTTTTTTTTTTTTTTTTTTTTTCGGGTCAACGGTCAGTCAACGGTCAAAGGTCAACGGTCAGTCAACGGGTCGGGTCAACGGGCGCGGGTCGGACCGGTGTCGCCGGTCGGACCGGACGGGCTGTCGGGCCGGGTCGGACGGGCCGAACGCACGTGCCGCGCGCGTGCGGTGGACGCGTCACACAGGCGTCGGCGAGCACGTGCCTCGCGCGTGAGCATGCCGACGTCACGCGAGGCGTCATCCGCACGTGCGCGGCATGCGCCAGGGCTGATCGGGTCGGGTCGGTCGCAGTCCGGCCAACCGTCGCCGGTGATGACGTCATCGGTGACGTCATCGCGTGATGTCACGATGACGTCATCGCGTGGCGTCGGCCAAGACGCTGTCGGTCCGCGGACCGGTGCGTGCCGTTTCGCCGGTCGCCGGCGCGCACGTGCCGATTCGTCACCCGCGCGTGTGGCGCACGCGCTGGCCATAGCTAGCGCTTCAGGTGCGTGGCGCCCACGCGCGCGGCTTGTGGCGCGCGTGTGGGCGCGTGTCGTCGTCCGGCGACGCACAATATGTCGCCGGACTCGTCTCGACGTCGCCTTTCACCCAGTGCCTTCAGAATTTGATTCCAACTTACGGAAACTCAGAAAAATGGCTGAACAACGCTCGGGTGTCGGGATTTTCGCCCCGATCCGTACAGCCGAAGATTTTTCCGCGATAAATCAATCAAAAAACATCAAATTGATCGGGAAAAACGTGAACTAGGGCTCTGATACCAATGTTGGGAATGACTGATCCCCGAAATACCGGATTAGACACCGAATCGAACCCCTAAATCAATGCGGAAGACGAAGCCCGGGAAAAACCACGCATCACCGATCGTAAGGCACACCACGGATTCGAGCGTACCTTGTTAGCCACGATTAAACACCAAACGCCAATGGAGGAAGAGAATCCGGTCGAATCGATCCGATGAAGCCTTGAAGGGAAGAAATTGGAAGCCATATGCCTACTCGTCCTTTGGGAGAGAAAACGCGGGGAGAAAACGTAATTCTGATTCAACGTACATGACTTTCTCTCTCTCTTCCCTTTTATACCTCCCTCTTTCCACGGGCCTTATTCCCATGGGCCGGGCTTTCTAGGCCCAACTTTGGCGGATGGGCCTTAAGCCCAAATCAAATAAAGCCTTCAGATATGTTTTTGTATATAATTCCTAATTCCAATTGAAAGGTACAATGAGTTGGTAGATAAAATTTTCCTTTTCTTAAAATCAATTGAGTAAGACTTTTCTTTTATTCAAGCATTCTTCGAAAACCTTTCTATAGTTATTTTTTTACGATGGGTTTCACGTTAGTGTGTACATAAGCCTTCTATCATCATCATAATCTTTGTCGTCATCGTCATCATATGATATATGATACCAAATAAAAATTGGAGTACTTCAGAATAAGATCTCAACCTTCTCAGGAAGTTACTCTTTTCTTATTGGCCTAAAACCACCAGTGTCATGAAGTAATAGTCTTTCGATTTCAAGTGTTTGTTTGGGAGAAAAATTACTTGATAAAAGAAATTAATTTTCAAGAAAATCATTTTCAAGAAAAATGTTTCTCCTTTCCAGATCAGGGTATCTTATTTTAAGCATTAATACTTTCTTTGATAGTAAATGATTTTCTGTTAGGTACTCATTTTGAGCAAATCAAATGCATAAAAGTCCGAAAATCTAGTTCATGAAGATTTCTATTACTCAATCAAACACGCCCTTCATTTGAATTTGTATTATCAGCACAAGTTGATTTGATCCAAGTTTGCATATCCTGAGCTTTTCTTCCTACTCCATAATCACGGCTTGTCTCATATCCATCCCCATTAGTTTAGCGAGTGCTCATAGTTATTAACATCAATTCTTCCGCCTGTTCTCAAAGACAAATTCTCAAAACATACCCGTCCTCTTAACGACCAATTTATCTGAAGAAGCAAGACCAAATGAGTACTTAGAAGAATTCTTGCCCAACCTCATCTCCAAATCTCGACTGCAATCGGTGAAAGTACAAACGTGCTTTGGACTAAGGACACATGTTATTAGGAAAATACGATATGGTGAAACACTTGTAGACACTACACACTCACGCCCTGAGGGCATGTTTGGTAACATTCCTATTTCTCTATTTTTTTTTAAAAAAAATTCCCAAAATAGAAATAGAACAGAAATTCGTTTGTGTAGGTTTTTGTTCTTGGGAATATATTTGGAATAATTTGGAACAAAAACAAGAAAAAAAAATTACTCTTTTATTCCCGATAACAACTCAAAAAACAAGCATTTTCTCTTTTCTTTTCCTCTTTTTCTATTCTTTCTTTTTCTCTTCCTGCTCTTCTTCCCCTAGCTGGTCTTCGGCCTCGGCCGATGGCTAACGGTTGGCCAGATGAGGCCTGGTGACCTTGCCAAAGCCTCGTCGGCACTCGGGAAGGTTGCCCCAACCTCGTCAGCCACCGATGAGGCCCCCTCGAGCTTGTTGTGTAGAAAATTTATTCACATATACAACTAATCAATCAAGAAAAACGGATTCATATATGATTGTAAAAACCGAGATCAATAAATACAGCGGAATTAAAGCGTACCTCTTTGAGCCATCGCTTCACTTGAAGAAAACTAGATCACTTTGATAATCATGGATCTATCGGAATACCAGATCTTCCTCTCTATGACCTATTTCGATATAGCAGCTTTCAATGGGTTTAAAGCAACTGATAGGTATAACATATTCTTTTATAGGCTGGAGAGGGGACCTAGCAAACCCTAATCAACATCGTATCAACTAGGCCCTTCCCATTACGAGCTTCAGTCAAATACAATTGCCTACACTTTGCTGCTCAACTAGGCCCGTTATCAATAGATGCAAATACCCAATTCAATCAGATCACTTTAGGGTTCAACAAATATTGGAATATCCATTAACTCGATTATTTAAAATAGAAAATCAATTAATTAATGTAAGCCCATATTATATGAAATTTCCAACATTCTCCCACTTGAGCTACATTAATTAACTTATTTTATTTTGAAAAAGATTTTATATTGAAAACAACACTATCGGGTTAATAACTAAAATTTTATTTTATGTGGCCACAACTTTTTTTAAAAATAATATTCCAATAATGGCATCTCAATACCAATCCAATCCTATATAACCTCAGTATAGGACTATGGACATTAATGTGTTAAGAAAATATCATTACACAAGACCTTCCATAATCACATATAATAAGCATTATATTTTCATGGATCATGGGCCTAGTAGTATAGTAAGAAATAGTGCCAACATATGATCAAAATATACACTATTTCTTATCGGTCCTCAATGCAATTTCTCAACAACATGAAACTACATTAACACAATTTCTAAACAACATGAAATTGCACGATTATGTCACAATACAACATGAGATCTCATAATCAGTGACATTGAATCATCTTTAAACTAAAAATTTTTAAAGATACTGTTTTATACTTCCATTTCTCAGTCAACAGGAGAAAGGATAACAATATAATCAATAACAACAGTTATTAAAATAAATGCTTTAATAAACATCATAAAAGCATTATCAATCTGTATATAACTATAATATCCAGAAATACAATTTGTATAACTCCGACTAACAAAAGAAATCAAAAGAATCTAAAACACCTATATTCTTCACATGTTCTTTAAATAAAACGGGTCGTAAGCCTTTTGTTAGAGGATTAGCAAACATGGACTCAATTCTGATATTTTCAATCAAAATATCTCCCTTTTTAACCAAGTCTTTAACAATATAATATTTGTTCAAGTTAATATTTCAACCGTGGCATTATTGTTATTTATAGCAAAAATAATTGTTTATCACACATAATGTAATAAGATCAATTATAGGCAATGAGCAATTCAACAAAATAATTAGTACATTATAAACTCCCCTTTGGGTAGAGTGTATAATGCACAATTATTTTTCACAACATGTAGTTTATAAAGCAACAACAAGGAGAATTACATATAATTGTTAATGATCCATCCCCTTTGGGCAGACAAATCATTTAAATTATACATCTCCATGATATCAATATATAGAGATGACAAAGGAGAATTAGATATAATCTTCAAGGATCAATCCCCTTTGGGCAGATAAATCCTTTAAATTATACATCTCCATTATCTCAACATAAAAGGGGAATTACACATAACTCTAAAAAATTTATCCACTTTAGGTAGATAAACCTTTTGAGTCACACATCCCCATCATTCATCTCTAATATATCAATATAGAGGGGAATCACATATAACTTTAAAAAATTTATCCCCTTTGGGCAGATAAATCTTTTTTGAGTCATACATCCCCATCTTTCAACTTTGGAATTAATCTTCATGCAATTTTCAAATTAATATACACAATAACCTCATTTGGGCAGGTAATTGTATATACTAATTTTTATCAATAGGAAACTCCAAAAAATATATGCCCAAAATTCATCTAACAATATGAAGCACTTTACGACATGTGCTTCCCAAGATCATATTGCATTTATCAAGCAACAATTTTTGCCACAATTTTTTTAAATTATTATTTTAATATTTCGGACTCATGGCAAAACAAGAATGGATACGAATGGTTACTAGAATTAAAGAGAGCCAAAAATTTCGTAGCTATCATTAATCATTACATCAAAAAATCATGAGGATAATCTTTATCTCACACTTCCTCACTATCAACCCTTGGTTGGCATATTTAAATTTGGCATCTTGTAAATTTGGGAAATTTCGTAGTCATGCAATAACTCCACCTATTTGACACAATCATATCATTTGAATTTAGAAGTATCCTTCATGCATGCTAGCATGAAACCCACAAGAGATCAAGCAAAATCTCTATAAAAAGAACTTCTAAACCTCAATCATGTTAAGTCAGTCCATGATTCATGGTAAAACCACACAAGAAGACATGAAAGGTCCGTTTGGTTCGCCAGAATTTTCAATAATATTGATTAATTCATATTTTGATGCTATAGTCTTCCGTTAATCACCGGTCCAAAGATTACAATAAAAATAAGAAAGCTACAAATGGATAGATTTAAAACATAATTCTCATGTAAAAAAAAAAAACATTAATGTGCTTCTTCATGCACCATCTACGATTTTCCCCTTTTGAACCTGGGGTTTCCACAAAGCACTACACAGTAGACTATGGACTTTTCTTCCACTATTGAAACCTTCAGCTTTTACATCTCTCTAGCCTAATCCTAATTTTTTGATAAATAACATCCTCTTGTTTATATCTATATACATTTGGATCTCGATTCACAAATCTCTTGGTTTCATTGTATCGCCTTCAATGGAATTTTAAACCTTAGTCAATAAAACACCAATGCATCGCAGAGCCGTGCGAGCAATTTGCAAAAAGATTAGAATTTGAAAGTTTAGAATTTGCTGGTCATGCCACATTACTCAGCAAATCAACTATGAACCCAACAAATCCAGACAGATAACTTAGCATAAAACTACTCGTACAAATAAAAATCACAGTTTGGTCTTTTGCTTACCCCACAATCAACATATTTATGGAGAAATCACAATGAAGCCTTAAAGCAGCGGTTTCATTTAGAATCTAGCAACAAGATGCACGCACTGCACGTGAAAAGCAAAAACCGACTATTCCATCTTTAAATTTTGATATCCCGACAACTTGAGAAATCTTAACCATTGATTCTCTTTTCCAGACTAAAGGGAGCACCATAGCCCCAAAGCTTCAGTGACTCACTAACTACTTAATATAGAAATAACCAAAATCAACAAAAAATAGGGCACAAATCTCGACTTTATAACAAAGCACCCCATAAGTGTCACCCATTGCGTACGTGGATCAATTGATGCGTAATCTCGGTCCACCGAGTCAAATGACAAAGCAGCAATCAAGGAAAAGGAAAGAGGTGCAAGAACCTAATGCGAATGCACAGAAACCCTGTACGCACAATCGCACCGAAGCATGAGGCGGGAGGAAGAGAAGGCAGAAACCCTAACCACTCGTCCAGAGCGGAACAAACAATCAACTACAATAATCTCTAAACCAACCATTGCTACCGTCGAATAAAAATTGAAGGTAACACTAGAATCTAACTTAAAATTCAAGAACCTTTTCTATATATATACAAGACAATCACTCCAATTGCACCATACACAGCAACCCAAAACCCAAAAATCTCGAGTAGCTAGTTAAAAATAAATAAAAGATTCTCTCTTTCGAACAAAACGATCACTGCACAAGCTACATCTGAAGAATTCTACCACAAGATTTCATATTTCTAAAAAAAAAAAAAAAAAAACAAGAAAGGGGTGATCAAACACAGGCACTTACTCGGGATTGACCCCTTTGAACATTGAAAAAAAGAAACAATCTTTGCCATCGAAACGGAGCCCAAAGAACTTGCCCGAGAACGAAAGAGAACACCTTTGTTGACAATTTGCCTTCATCGTTTCGTCCGAAGCAGGATTGCCTTCCTAGGTGAAACTATAAAAGAAGCCGATGGTCGTGTCGTACCGCAACGCGGTAAAGCGGTCATAGACTGGCTCTTGCTTGAATAATTTAGTTTTCTTCTCTCTTAGTTGGATGATTTTAGAAAGGAATAAGAGAGGAAGAAGAAAACCCTAGCCCCCATGGCCGAATTCTTTTTTTTTTTTCTCAAATTGAAGCCCAAAAAAAAAACTTTCTTTTAATGCAATCGAAAGATGCTAAAACATATATATAACAATGCTCATGCAACGATTCACAACGAACATCAACCAATTGCAAGTAATTTGAAAATTCTAGAACTTTTCATGTATAAACCCTAGAATTTCAAATTTAAAATTCTCTCTCAATTCTCAACGAAATTATACAAATTATATATGGTTGGAAAGATCTCAACATGTAGAACAAAAGCCCTATGGTTTCAGATCAATCAAGCAAAAAATCCACACGAAAGATAATGCCCATATTTGGCTCAAAGAGGAAAATTGCGAATTTGTCCATAAAAAATATAAAATTTGGGTTCTACAATCATATATGACAAGCTCTGATACCACATGTAGAAAATTTATTCACATATACAACTAATCAATCAAGAAAAACGGATCCATATATGATTGTAAAACACCAAGATTAATAAATACAGCGGAATTAAAGCGTGCCTCTTTGAGCCATCGCTTCACTTGAAGAAAACTAGATCACTCTGATAATCGTGATCTATCGGAATACTAGATCTTCCTCTCTATGACCTATTTCGATATAGCAGCTTTCAATGGGATTAAAACAACCGATAGGTATAACCTATCCTTTTATAGGCTAGAGGGGACCTAGCAAACCTTAATCAACAGCGTATCAACTGGGCCCTTCCCATTACGGGCTTCGAATCAAACACAATTGCCTACACTTTCTGCTCAACTATGCCCGTTATCAATAGATGCCAATACCCAATTCAATCGATCACTTTAGGGTTCAACAAATATTGGAATATCCATTAACCCGATTATTTAAAATAGAAAATCAATTAATTAATGTAAGCCCATATTATAGAAAATTTCCAACATGTCGGCCATCGGTGAGGCCACCTAAGCCTCGCCCACCTAGGCGACGCCGACCTCATGGTGATCGGGTGAGACTCCCCCAAGATCTGCGACCTTGCCAACTCTCATTTGGCCAATCGCTCGCCAGCCAAGGCCGAGGTCGGCGGCTTGAGGAAGAAGAAGAAAAAAGAAAAAAGAAAAAAAAAAGGAAAATTTTTTAATAAAATTATTAATAAATTAAAATAAATTTTAAGTCACGAAAATATCTGAGGTTGTATCAAACTCATTTCTATCTCAGGAATATAAATTTTTTGTAGTTATTTAATGCCGTCAAATGCTCAAAAATATGTCCAGGAGCACAAATAAAAAAGATTGTTTTTGAACATAAATTGTTCCTAGGAACATAAACATTACCATATGTACCATCAATGTCTGAAGTTGTCAAACAAACTCCATCCGATGCTGCTAAGGGCTTTCTTTCCTTATCTCAACTCCAACCGAAGCGGATTGGGTCCTTAGACTGTACATATAATCTACGAGGTTACGCCGAGAAAGCCAGTCCAAGCAAAAACCTAAACCTTCCGCCAACCACTTCTATGCCAGCAGAAGAATAACTGAAATTATGGGCGGCAGCACGCTCACCAATTCCACGGATTTTAGACCAAACTCTTTGTCCAGCGACGTGAACGGCAGGTAATACATGTAGCAGCAGTAAGTTTGAACCATTGCGGTCAAGGAGAGAAAGAGCGGCTTCTTGACGAGGGGAGAGAAAAATGATCACCTGGACTAATGACAAGAGTTTGAATGTATTGCCGCTTATGAAGACGACATACGCTATGTCCCTGCCAAGAGGACCATCCATCCAAGATGCATAGGATGCGAGGAAGCCTTTTGTGGAACTACTGTTGACTTTCGCTTTGAAGCTTGGAGGCTAAAGCACAGTTTGGCAGGTTGCGCTCAAAATGATCGTGGCGACCACCAGCATGGCATTGCGAATGACGGCCTTCAACTCTTCTTCATTGTTCGAATTTCTTGGTAGGGAACATGATAGTGATGAAGCAGGCGAGTTGAATCTTCTTCCGTTTTTGGCTCCAGCTCGAGGGAGAATTGCGCTCGTCTCTCTTAGAGGTGTTAAAATGGGTCATAAACCCATTTATGACCCATTTAAATCTTAAATGGGTCATAAATGGGTCACTTGTTTATAACAAAAGATAGTTAAATGGGTTTCACAATTAAAGGTTTGAGATAGGTGGGTCTTAAGTGGGTTTTTAAATGGGTTGGGTTGAAAACTCATTTTCAACAAAAACATTATAATCCCTCCCTTCTCTATTTAACTTTATAAAAATCGAAATTATAATTTTTTATTTTCTCTTTTCTTTTTTTCCTTTTTTTATCTTTCTTCTTTTCTTTTTCTTTCTTTTTTTTTCTTTCTCCTTCCTCCTTCCTCGCCGAAGACGGCGATGGCGGCGACCGGCCGGGCGAGCCTCGAGCTCGCCGGCGTCGAGCGGCTCGAGCTCGCCGGATGCGCGAGCGGAGGCCTCGCCGACGCCGAGGCTCGAGCCTCGCCGTCTGGCGAGACTCGAGCCCGCCGGGTCGGGCGAGGCTCGAGCCTCGCCCGATCTGGCGAGCCCCGAGCTCGCCGGCGTCGGCGAGGCTCGAGCTCGCCGATCCGCGAGGCCGAGGCCTGCCGGCGTCGGCGAGCTCGAGGCTCGCCGGATCTGGCGAGACTCTAGCTCGCCGGCGTCGGGCGAGGCTCGAGCCTCGCCGATCTGGGCGAGACTCGAGCTCGCCGGATCGGGCGAGGCTCGAGCCTCGCCCGATCTGGCGAGCCTCGAGCTCGCCGACGTCGGGCAAGCTCGAGCTCGCCCGATCCGGCGAGCCTCGAGCTCGCCGACGCCGGTGAGCTCGAGGCTCGCCCGTGGCCGGCCGGCCGTCGTCGGCCGGCGGCCGGCCAAAGAAGAAGAAGAAGGAGAAGAAAAAAAGAGAAAAAGAAAATTATATTTTAAAAGAAAATAAATAAATTTTAATTTTAATTTTAAAAAAATAATTAAATTTCGATTTTTTTAAATAATTATTTTAAAATTTATAAAAATTGTCCATTAAATTTGTATTGTATAAAACTATTTTAGCAATACAATTTCAAAAAAAATAATATATATAAAAGCTTGGAAGTATTTTAATAATATAATTTTAAAAAAAACATAGGAATAAGTTTTTTTAAATTTGTTAAATATGAAAATATTTTATTAATATGAGTTGGGTCGGGTCGGGTATGGGTCGGGTTTGGGTCGAAAAATTTACATTAAACATAAATGGGTCATAAATGGGTTGGGTCAATTTGGGTCGGACCATTAATGACCCGACCAAATCCGACCCGACCCACCCGTTTAACGGCTCTAGTCTCTCTAAACTAGTTATGATCTCTTCTTGGGACACCTTTGCACTTGGACATACTAAATCTAGATCCAACCAGTAGGGACTACCTGTGCGACATGGGTTTTCGGCCAACGGCTTTTTTGGGTCACGAGATGGCTTCTTAATATATCAGAAATTGCCGACCCAAAAAGAAAAAAGATCAAAAATTTAAAAGCAGGAATATATATATAAAATCCCTGAAGTAAGTTTTTTCTTTTCTTTTCTCGAAGTACCTTCAACTTGATATCTGTCTTAGAGCAGCATCTGAAATTGATGATTTTGTCTCAATTGACCCTCATCTCACCAGAAACTTTTGCCGGATGTTGACGACATGCATGTTACGTGCCACCATTAGCACAATGGATGATATTTCCAAATTTCAAAAATAGCCTCTGCGACGGTGAGAGATAGAGAAATAGACAGGGAGATGTGCAGACTAGGAGGATGGATCGTTCCCTTCAGTTCCAAGCCTGGCTTGGCGTTTACTACTTTTCTTTTCTTTTCTTTTTTCAAAAGTTTGAGATCGACTTTAAATGCTGTTGTCATACTTTAAAAATTGAGCAATGGATATGGATATAGATATAGAAACTTTTATAGATAGCGGGTTTCGGCTGTCGAATTTTTCCAACGGTAAAATCCCAAATTTTGTAGGGTTTTTGATGATTGACCTTAAAATTATCCCGATATCAAAAATTTGAAACTCATTTGAGCCTCCAATAACACCCGCTTATACTCATTTGACTTATATCTTAATTGGGTGACTTATCACCGTCACGGGGGTCGGCAAAATCGAAGGAGTACCGCAACCATATGAAGAATGTAGGAGCATGAGGCCTAAAAAAAATGAAAAAATTCCCTTTTGATTCATGATAAAACTAACCGTGTCGGTTCACCAACCTTAGGATAGTTATAATATTAGGCTTTGTTTGTTTCATGAAAAATGAATTAATGGCTTGAAAAGTATTTCTCTAAAAATAATTGTTTATATTGCTTGAAATAATTAGTCGGAAAAAAATAATTATCAAAAAATTATTTCTATTTATACGTTTTTGTGGAGTCCAAGCGATTCCTAGTTCAGGCGGTTCCCGTTTTTGTGGTGATCAACTGGCCACTGGTTCCAAGAATGAGAACCAAGAATCGGACCGCCCTATTTGGAAACCATTTCGAACCGGCTGGTTCGGTGGCGAGTCACTAAATCAAGGGAAAATATTGTTATTTTTTGGGAGAACATCTTCCAAGAAACAAATGAAGCCCCAATTTTTTTTTTAAATATTATAATTATTGTCCACTAGAAATTTTTAGCAATATCATTTAAAAAAAAAAAAAAGATCATAAGAAATAATATTTACTAGATTTAGTTAAATGGGTCGGATCATGTATGGATGGGGTATGCACGAGTCGGGTATGGGTCGAGAAATTTGCATTATGATAAATATGTTAATTTAGGTTGAATCATTTATGACTTGAACCAAACTCGACCTGATGCGACCAACACAAATGAGAGACAAGAGAGAGAGATGGCAACTATTAGAGCAATTAAGTTGCGCTATTTGACACTAATTTGAACTCGATTTTATCATTATATTCAAGTATCTACAAGATCAAGTTTGCCAATATTAAGCTCAATGGACTTACTACCTTAATCAAACTTCTATTATTTTTTGGGGGAAAATTATCAAGAATGTCTTAAATAATTATGTCAACTCATTTATAAATCTTTATCTTTTGGTCAATTGAGCTCTAAACCTTTTATATTTGTGTCAATTCAGTTTGTACAACCAATTTCGGTTGGAGATTACTAACATAAATGGTAGTCATCTTACGTTATGTGGCTAACATTGACGTGGACAATTTTTAATAATATCTATTTCTTTTTTTTTTGGAATTTTTCCTTTTTTCTCTTTTCTTTCTTTTCTTTTTTTTTCCTCTAGCTAGTCACCAAACCTCAGCAATATGCTAGAGGTGAGGGCCAGTGAGGTCACCTTACTGGCCACTAGCGACATCGGCTTCACCTTGCCACTAGTTGGCACCCTTGTTGGCCTTTAGTGAGGTCAACCTTGCCAATGTGGCGATGATAAGCCTTGCTTGCCCTTGCCTAGCAACGGCGAGATCAACCTTGTCGGACCTTAGCGATTGGCTATAGGAAGAAAAGGGGGAAAAAGAGAAAGGAAAGAGAGAAAGGATATAGATAAAATTCCAAATATATATTAGAATATTATTAAAAATTATTTGCGTCAACATTGGCAACGGCGGGTAAGATGGCCGGTGTCTACATCAGCGATTTTCAGCCAAAGTTAGATGGATTAACTAGACTGATATAAATGCAAAAGATTTAGGGCTTTATTGGGAAAAAAAATTGGATTTGGAATTGAATTGACATAATTGCAATATGTTTAATACTTTAAAAAAAAATAATTCTTTCATGTTTTAGCTATTTCAATCAATTCATTTTTGTATCCGAACATGAAATTTCTAGCTGTGCACTTCTTTAGAAGTGGCTAATGAGTTGGTCCGATCAACCCACAGGAGTGTTGGGTTGCTGTTAGAAAAAGGTTCTTAAGAAAATAATTAGAAGGGGAGATTCGGTCGTGTGGTAGCGGCAAAGGCTATCACCATGTCTTGACTTGGATGCCCTTCGCCAACATAATCACCAAATCATTCCAACAATTAGTTTTTATATTTTAAATATTGTGGGAAGCGCGCTTTTGACTTTATTATTATTATTTTTACCCTAAACACTTGCAATTCTCACAATTCAAAATTATGATAAGTAAATTCATAAATATTTTCATCATATATATATATATATATATATATATATATATATATATATTTAAAAAAATACAAACGATATATAACATTTTTTTGGCATAAAAGAAAAATTAATGTTTTTGACATAATTTTAACTCTAAATAAACAATCTCTCTTGCAAACCGCAAGTTTTCCTATGTGACAGAACCATGTTTTAACAATTATTCTAAAATATATGAACAACATGCTTTTGCGTTTATATTTTTCTATCCGATTCTTTTCTTTTGTTATACCATGTATACATATATTGCACTTATTGCGACCTAACCACCCCCGCCTCCCCCTCCCCCGCGGTGAAAGCTATTAGGTTTAGGGGTATTATCAACTTCAGGCTGACGGCTTTCCATTGATTAGGCTCTCCTAAGCTTATACCTTGTGCGAATACCAGGTTTTCAAAATTTTAATCAATTGAGCCTATACAAATTTTAGCAAAGGAGTCGCCGCTAGTCTTTCAGTCGACTAGAAACCAAGTAAGATATGGGAGGATATCTTACTATTTACGCAACGAAAGATTCAAGACTTAGGGACTTGATTACGTTATGCCCTTTGGGTACCTACTAGGTTATGTGCTAACTAGCGCCATAGCATCCTATCCAAAAGAAATCTAAAGTTCATCCTAACCATTCTAGAGCAAGAACATAACACAAAAAATATTAAAATGTGCAATCAATTATAATGGTAAAGCAAGGTACACAAACATTCTAATATTGTCTCTAAAAATAAAGAGATGACGCAAAACAAAGAACCCTATTGTAAAAGCCCTAAAGGCTTGTCCAATTTTAGGTTTTAAATTTTAGGGATTTTTTTTGAATTTTTTTAAATGTTTATTTTCTAGAATTTTCTGAATTTTCTAAATTTTTATGAATTTTCTGAATTCTTTTTGTATTTTTATAATTTTTAAGACATTTCTGAATTTTTAATTTTTTATATTTTATGATTTTTTAAAATTTCATTAATCTCTTTTTATGAATTTTAATATTGTTAAGAAGGAATTCGGACCGGGTCAGGAAACCCGACCTAAGTAAACCGACCCCAACCCTATCGGATCGGATTGGACTAAAAATGTTAACCCTGAAAGCCCACTCGAAAATAATTAAATAAGCCCCATGAGCACTTCTGTTCTTTTGAATTTTTCTTTGGTCCAAATTCTAAAAGAAAACCCAGCCCACAACAAAGCAAGCTCAACCCATTCTTTATTCTGTCTAGCCATTTTTCGGTTTTCACTCTCTGTCCTCTCTCTCTTTTTTATACTTATAATAAAAATATATTTCTTTTATTTCTTTTATTTCTTTTCTCCTTTTTTCGTCTTTTCTGTTTTTGTCTTTTTCTCTTCGTCTTCAAACTGTCGCCTTCTCTGCACGCCCGAACCCTTCCCATGCCTGCAACTTTTTCCATAACTCAAAACTCTCGAGGCCGCCACCTTCCACTCCTACCGCCGCCTACCTTTCTACACCTGCCGTCGATAACAAATTTCCGGCGACGACACCGGATCTGGCCCACTCAGCCAGAAAACCATCCCTACCCGGGCTATCACCGGTGACGGTCGGAACGAGCTTGCCCTCTCGCGACGCTTATGTTTCGACCACAGAAACTAAAAACGATTCATATGCACTGAAAAGATGCACATACGATCAGTGAATGGGGAATAGAACGCTAACCGAACTGGATTTGAGTCACGAACAGAGCCAACGAAGAGGATGACGGCCCGGCGGCGGTATCGGCTCGGTGGTACGCGGATCAAGACATGAAACGGAACAAAACGTGGAATTAGGCGTGTTCCTCATAATCCATAGAGAGATCTCATCAATGTAACTCTGAAACTCGGTTTTGTGGATTACATTTTATAAAGTTCGTTCAGGAAAATCATCAAACACTTAGTGTACACCCTAGATTACAAACTCCACAGACAATTTGCCAGATCAACACAAAACATTGCAAAACAATCTTAACTTCACCTAATCCCTTGTGAGCTCATCGCTCAGGCATAAACTTATGAAGCTCGATAAAGCCAAAAGAAAACCCACCTGGTTCAGGGATCTCTTTTTCTTTTTTTTTGCTGTCGTGCGGTCGCCGACGAATCTTCAAAGGACAACCGGTGCTTTTCCTGTCCTCCGGCGAAGCGGAAGGCTTGACAGAACACGGCGTCCTGCTAGGGATAAAGGCGGTGGCCGGCGGCAACTCAACGAAGATCGAAGCCAAACTCCGGCGATCCCCCTTTATCTACGCCTGGACCCAATCTCTCTCTTTCTCTCTCTCTCTCTCTCTCTCTCTCTACTCTCTGCGATACGATTTCAGCGAGCAGAAAACCTCCTCCCCCTCAGCCGGGCTTCTCCATCTCTCTTTATGCCTCGCGGGAGCACCCCTCACGCCTCACGCGCTCCTCGCTCAAGCGAGGAATTCTTTCCATTAACCATTACCTCACAGACCTCTCTCTTTCGGTCATCCTCGCAGCGTCACCGTACGTCCTCTTCTCGCTCGCAGACGTGAGCACGCGTGAGGGAAAGGAAGGGAAATGGTTCTGGGCTTCTTTTCTTTTCTTGGGCTTAAGTCAGTTTTGCAAAGAAAACGAAAGTTGGGCCTCAAAAAGGAAATTAGGAGCTAGGCCAATAAAGGGAGAGGTTTAGAGGGCTAAAAGTTTTGCTAAGCGGCCCGCTCGACTTCATTTCATTCCATTTTTATTTTATTTTTATTTTTATCTTTTTATAAATTTTCATATTTTTTCAAAATAAATGGGTATTTAAAACCTTGCAAAAAATTTGGGTGTCAAAAGACGTGGTTTGGAATCCTTCGGTCGAGAGGCAAGCAATCAGCCGGTCGTTCAGAATTGGCCAGGAGAGGGTAGTTGTCTATACCTACCATCTAACCACGAAAGGAACTGTGGAACGTAACAAGTTCAGCGAACAGATGAAGAAAGAGAGATCGTCTGAGCTGTTTTTCTCCCCAGCTGACAAGGAAAATGGTGATGGAAGAAAGTCCAGTAGGGTTAAGACGGAGTATTGGAGGAGATGACTTCCAGCAAAAACTTAAAGGATATGTTCGATCAGACACTTTACCAGCCAAAGGATTCCAATGAAGTCAAAAACCGTGACTCACCCCATGAACTGGTCATGTGAGCATGACCGGCAGCTTGATATGAAGTTGAGAGCTGTTACTTTAAGGCCGTTAATAATTAGTGCAGAAGAACTTGCAGTGTCAGTTTGTTAGGTCTTGTGCTTACTGTTGTAACCAATGAGCTGAAGGTGTGTTGGTGCTAACGGTGCTAACGACTAATGTAAGGTTTGGCCCATGTATTTCAGGGGAAGTTCTTGAACTATCTGTTTAGATCAAGGCTGTTCTTTTAGGTAGACTGTCGTTCTTGTTTTTTGTTCAGTGAAATGAAGCTGAATCTGTGACCAAGAACAGTGCAGTTGAATTGAAGTACTAGCAATTGGCAAGGAGTACCCAATATAGCTGTTTATGTATATTATATTAGTTAATTAAGATAGAACAATATTCAACCTGTTTGGGCATGTAAGAACATCATATATTTCCAAGAGCACTGAGGCAAAAATTACTATGATAGAGTTTATGGGGATAGTCTTTGCATTCTCTCTCCTTCTGTCTCAATGCTACTGTTCAATGTATGTTGAGGAGCTTATTTCAGAGAGACGGTTTTGTTTGCTTAAGTGAAATTGTTGAAAGAGAAACACTAATTGAAAATATTCTATAGTTATGGCTCGTGCTCGATATCCATGCAGTGGAGATACTGATGGTGAGGAGGATGATGGAAAACATGGATGTGGTTGCTCTTGAAAAAGTTGACGAAGTTTCCACTTGCATTATCTGCCATCCCTCTGCTAGGGAGAAGTTCCGAAATGACAAAAGTTCGATCTGGTTTGACGATATAACTGATGGTTTGAGGGAGCTTGATATGGATAAATATGATGAAGAAGATGAAGGTATTTTCCTTCCTATTAGTACTTGGTTCTCCTTTTCTTTTAGTAAGTTTCTTAGTTCATCCAGAGGAAGTTGGATGGCTATTTCCTACTTGGATACCGTAAAAGTGGCATCAGAATACATGGAAATGCCCCATCTAATACACAAGACTCGTTCAAATGGCATGTCACTCTCTTCCTCTCAATATCAGCGACAAGAGCCAGCCAAACTCGCCAGAACGAGTAATGGGTGTATCGTGGAACTTAGGAGTTTCAGAAATCCAAACATGGTCTACACGTGCTTTCCAAGCCAACTTCAAGGGCAAAGAAGGAAGGCTTTCCCCACTTATCATGCTTATAAAGCTAATGTTAGGGAGAAATGAAATAACTATGCTTCAGGGTTCTATTGCTTTAGGCAAGCCTATTTTGACTTGCTAGCCACAGAAATAGAATTGTGTTGGGAATATTTGAAGGATAACATGCTAATTTAATGCCAATCCATCTTATTGCTCCTGTCCCTTTTAAGATTTCAATTTAACTTTACAGAAATGTCTAATCTTTCACAAAATATAATCTGTAATTCCACAGCAAGGAATTATAGCTCCATGAATGGATACTTGTATAGCAACAAGATCATTAGCACAAGTGAGGCCTTCTCCATTCAATTTATCTTGAATTACAGCAGCAACTTCTTCGAAAGACTAAAAGCTGTGTGAGAACTTTGCCCTAGATTGCCTTTCCATTTTCACTGGTTCTTCTGTATTGCGTGAGATGCGGTACTAGCTAGCTAGCTACCTTTTATCACAGAGCTTCTTGCAAAGTGAGGCAGCCAACGGTTACATCGAGAGCTTCTTGAGTGTGACCCTTAGCTCGATCTGCAGTTGAGACCCGGTTATGGCTGTTTCTTATCATTAATGAAGAGTGACAGGCATATGATATGACTACGTCGAAGGAATACATATCATCCATGGAAAAATATTGATTAAGATTTTGCATTACTCATATTAAAATATCAACACAAGCTCAATATTAAGATTTTTTTGAAACGTTGAAATTAAAAACGTTTATGGTGTTTCCAATGCTCTATGAAATTTACCTTTATCTTTTGGATAGATGAAATAACCATGAGATACAATGTTTGAAATCAATTTATGACTTTCTAGTCTATATCTTGTTCTTTTGTTATTATAAATAATGTATTTCAAAGTTAAATTAATATAGTTGTGTCTTCTTGTTAAGGACAACATTATTAGTGAGTAGTATATCCATTCATATAAGAGTTGCTTCTCTTCATATTGATATTCAATAAAACTAAATGTTTTTAATTTATACTGAATGAACAGTCATTATATATTATAATTTCCACGTGCGTCACTCATGGTTACCTAGTAGTCAATTATACAAACAAATTTATTTCTCCGCATCTGTTTCTTTGCTTGCTCAGATAATGTTAATTCTCTCATATTGAGACATATCAGATAATATCTGTGCTAAATGAACAAGTTTAATCATTGTTGGAGATCTTTCCAAACTACGGTAAGTGCAACTATTTTAATTTATAATAAGAAAGAGATGTGAGCCTCATATATCTAACTATAACCTTTAGAAGTAGATAGTGGCTTATCTACATACTATAAAAGTTTAGCAAAAACATGTAATAGGTATTTTCGAGACGTGCAGACTCTTGGAGTGCCATAACTTTGCACAAATGGACACTTAAGTGCCATAACTTACGAAAGGTACACTTAAGTGCTAAAATCGGAGTAAAAGGAATTATTTGAGTGCCAATCCGGCCAAAGTCCGGCCAAAACGCCAATGTGGCATTTTTCCGGTGAACCAAATCCAAAACGACGTCGTTTTACACGACGTGGCCAAATAATGCAAAAACGGTGTCATTTTGGGCTGACGTGGTAAAAAATAATAAAAATTAAATTAAATTAAAATTTAGTTAAAATATTTAAAAAATAATAATTAAAAAAAAAAAAAGGAAAGGGTGGGAGGCGACTAAGGGATCAGCCCTCGCCCGCCGTTCTTTGCCGCCTCGCCCGCCGGAAAGGCTGCGATAGCGGGGAGGGTCGGTCGGGGTCGCCGGGCCACGGCCGAGGCCGGCAAGAGCTCGCGAGCCCTCGCCCTAGATCGGGGCAAGGGTCACGGCCCTCGCCCAGATCCGGTGAGGGTCCACGGCCCTCGCCACGGCCACAAATGGGGAGGGTCGCGGCCCTAGCCCGGATTTGGCAGGGTCGGCAGCCCTCACCGGATGCAGGGCGGGGCTACGACCCTCGCCCTCATTGCTAGTCGGCCGGGGTCGTCGGCCCCTAGCCGGGCCCGCGACCCCGACCGACCCTCCCGGCCATCGCCGGCCCTTCCCGGCGGCGGCGGCGCGGCGGGCGGGGCTGATCCCTCAACCACCTCCCCCTTTCCTTTTTTATTATTATTATTTTATAATATTTTAACTAAATTTAAATTTAATATTTTATTATCTTTTTACCACGTTAGCCCAAAACGATGCCATTTTTGCATTATTTAGCCACATCAGCGTGCAAAACGGCGTCATTTTGGGCGCGCTTCGCCGGAAAAATGCCACGTCGGCGTTTTGGCCGGACTTTGGCCGGAGTGGCACTCAAGCGATCCATTTTTCTTCAAATGTGACACTTAAGTGTACATTTCGTAAGTTATAGCACTTAAGTGTCCATTTGTGCAAAGTTATGGCACTTGAAGCGTTCTTTTGCTGTATTTTCGATATTGAGAAATTGCCATCAGTGTTTCCATCCATCACAACCATTGACAGTCCAATGATCTAGATTTTTTTTTTCTCAAATAGTTAAGAAATCACAAGAGGCTGTACATGAGTGTGCCTCTAGAGAAAACCAATTCTACCAAATCTTGCCATTGATAATATTTCTTACTATGGGAACTTGTTAAATGAAAATTGTTCAACTCAATCCACAACAATAATGAGCATGACTAGATATGTAACTATTTATTTGTGCAAGTCTATCCACAACAATAATAAGCATGACCAAGTATTTACGTATTTATAAAGCCTTTCATCTTTTGGTGCTCCACACCTTAGCCAACTGAATTTCTTCATCTTTCTTACCATTCCTTCAAGCGTTTCAAAGCAAGACCCTTGTGATGCCTACAAAACAAAGAATCCAGTATCATATCTCACTTGTATCTTTGAAAACCTCTTTTGCACGCATCCAATGATCAACCTTGCATGTTAATAAGTATCGGATCAATGATTTACCCAAAAAAATGCTCGTTCTTTGTAAGCTGTGTCAAGATATGTATGCTAGATGAATGAGTGTAACCGTCATTAGAGATCTTTCTGACTGATGGTAATGGCAACTACTTTAAATATTATAGGAAAGAGATGTGGGCTCAATATGACGTGTTATAACATTGAGCACTAAATGGCATTTCTTGAGTGTGACCGGTAGCTAACAGTTATAGCTGTTTCTTTGGTGAGGTTTCAAGACCTCCAGGAACTCAAGAGTTTGCAATTTGTGGTGGACCATCAAGCTAAGTAGCCTCGGTTGTGAGCCAAGAAGATCAACTGTGACCTTATGTGTTGTTGCTGGTGTCGCTGATATGTCTTTTTCCTTTCTTTTTTATTTATTTATTATTATTATTTTATAGCTATTGTATGGAAACAAAGGAAAGGATTTGGTTAATGTGTTTAGATGGTGCAGTGCGGTTATCGTTCCATAGCAGCAAACCATAGACTGTAAACAATGTGTTTTTTTTTTTTTTACCTCAATGAAATGGAATTTTTCAGATTTGTATTTGTTGCCCCCTGTTCATTATTTGCAGCTTGACTCTTAAAACCAATGCAATATTCAATCTTGCAAGCTTGCTAAATTCGTTGAGTGGCTAGGTTGTGGCTAGGTGCGTCAGATCTTTCATGGCCAAATTATGGACAGGTTATGCTTTTAGCTCTCTACAACTCAGTGAATCCTGCAAGCTTGTAGTCGGTGCATTTCTCTTGATCAGGTTATGCTTATAGACTTGGCCATTTCTCTCGGTCAATTGAGATTACACTCATCTCAAACATTCATGTTACTAGCAACTCCAAAACCAAGGTCACATTCATCATCTTCCCCTAATTCATTGGTTACATTTGCACCTTGCACAAAAAGCTTCAAACAAGTCCCTGCAACAGTAAACGTTGAACTACCTACTAGCGCCATTCAGGGCAAGTAAGATTGAAGCCTCCTATCAACCTTCGACATTGTCAACACAATCAACGCTCCCATCAACGCTAATCATGACCCTCATATGAGTCTTCTCCTTCGCTTGCATTCTCGCGATTTCCATTTCCATCTGTAAGCTTTATAGTCCAAGTTGTTAATCCCTTCTAACTTGAGCTCATCTTTCTTGTCCAGTATTCGCCTTTGCAGAATGGCCATTCTTTCCTCATTTCTTTCCAGATTTCCTCCACAAACTTCACCTTCTCCTTCAACAGTTCATCGTCATTCGTCAATTGGAGGTCAACCCAATTAAAAAGCCCCCACCATCAAATTGCAAAATGAGCACGACCTTTAGCAATCCAAATCGACAGCGACCACTGAACATTCACCACTGATCAATCCAAATTGATACTTTCAGCACGGCTACTGAACATACATCTTGCCCAACTACAAGACCGGAATAAAATCGAACCCAGTCAACTCAGTTGCTTTCAACAGATTGAGACTGCATCTCCCTCCCCAATGAACAGCAGCAAAACCTCCTCGTGGTATTCTTCGGTGTTCGCGAAGTGTGCAGCCCAGCACGCATCTGATGCTTGCAGGAGATGTTTTCTTCCCTAAAAGGTGAAGCTTTTCAAAGCCCTGTCACCACTGCTGCTGCTTCCCATTGACGACATTGCTATTGATTTGCTCAAGAACCCTAATTTTTTCTTGCCCCCAAGATCAAGAACTCTCAAGAGCTCTAATTTTCTACCCCAAATTCAAATGACCACGTCTCTATCCTTCGTCGCTATAGTGTAGCCGAAAATCAAGCTACGATGGTCACTCGAGCCCAGTCAAATTTCTATCAATTAATTGAAAAACATATCAAATTATGAGTAATATTCTATTCTAACTAACAACACAACTAGGCTAAGTCTATTCATTGATAAAACGACACATTCGCATTAGTGAGGAAACTAGTTTATAACAAGCGTTCATCTTTTTCCATTATGCATATTATCCTTCAGGCATAACTCAAATGTGAAATTTCAAAAATTCGTTTTGATCAAACCATACTTTAGAATCGAATTTCATTAAAGCCCAGAGCATCACAATGCCCTTGTCTACCATTTCCATATATATATCCGTAGCTTAATAACTCTACAATCAAACCTCATGGTTTGAAATTAACAAAAATCTCAAATTTGTGACCTACTTTCGAAATTTACTCTGATTAAATGAATAATAGGCTCGAATACTTATTCGGTGTTGCAATTCGTAGTTGATTTGGCTTGTTGTGGAGTCCAGATCAGCTACGCGCTAAAATACTCCTCTTTTCCTCTTTTCTTTTCCTCACGGTCGAGCCTTTCCTTTCATGCGTCTTCCTTATTTGATACTAGGGGTGTGCATTGGACCCGGGAACCGCCCGGACCGCCCGGAACCGGACCGGAACCGCCGGAACCGGCGGTTCTTGAGGGAACCGGTCCGGTTCCCGAGTCCAATGTTGAGAACCGGTGGGAACTGTCCGGTTCCCGGTTCCGTGGGCGGATCCGCCCGCCCGCCCACCCGGACCAGACCGGTACTATTTATAATTAAAAAAAAAAAAAAAAAGTCGCGAAGCCCCCGCCCCCTAATTCGCGTTTCTTCTTCTTCTTGACCTTGATTCTCTGTTCCTTTCCTTCTCTTCGTCTTCGATTCCACGGTTCCACCCCGAGTATCCACGCCGCCGCCGCTGCTCCTCCTCCGCCACTTTGCCCCCTCGCGCCGGTCACCACTCGCCACAATCGCTGCTCCTCCGCCTCGCAAGAACTCTTGACCGAGCCGGCGAGCCCCTTTTCCGTCACTCAACAAGGTACGAAGCCCTAATTCGCGTCTCATCTCTTGATTCTCTTCCGATTTCTTCCTCGCTTTGATTATCTCTCTGTTTCTTCCTCAATCTCTTCTCCTCGTCTTTGATTCCTCACCAAGCATCCATGCCGCCGCCGCTGCTCCTCCTCCGCCACATCCCCGCCCCCTCGTGCCGGTCGCCACTCGCCACAACCGCTACTCCTCCACCTCTGCTGTCCGCCCCCCTCGCCTACGCTCAGTCCCTTCGTCTTTGATTCCTCCCTGAGCCTCGACGCCACCGCTGTTGCTCCTCTGCCACTGCTGTCCACCCCTTCGCATTTGTGCAGGTGATTTAATTGTCTACGACCTTGTATAGTAATGAAAGACTTGCAATTGTAGTACCACTGTTGATTTGCTTCTCCCTCCGCGCTCTCGCGTGGAAAGGAGCTTTGCTTCAACCAAAATTGTTTCGCTGTTGAAAACCAAAATTTTTGGCGTCAAAATCGGTTCCATGGATCCACCCGGAACCGGACCAAACCGGCGGTCCGGTTCCCGGGTGGATCCATGCAATAAACGGGTGGATCCCGTTCCGATTTTTGGAACCGGTCCTTAGTGGGCGGTTCCCGGTTCTAGGTCGGGAACCGCCCGCCCGGACCATGCACACCCCTATTTGATACGCCGCTTCCTTTTTACGCTTCAATGGCGTTGAAGCCGTTGACGAAAGAAAATGGGCTGGAGCTTAATGACATGGACTGGTCTTATGGGCCTTTATATTACTACTCTTCTCTCCCTTCCCTTCACAGATCATAGGTGTGGACCCACACTCTAGCGCTCCCTCTCTGTAATAATTGAGAGAGAGAGAAAAGGGGGAAAGGGGACGGGTGAGAAAAGAGGAAAAGAGAGGAAAAGGGAGAGCGAAGTAGAGCCGCGAGGGTGAAGCAGAGATGGAGAAGAAAACGAAGAGGAGTGAAGGAGAGAGAAAGAGAAGGGGAAATAAAAAAGGAGAGAGAGCCTTCGTAAAAGAGAGAGGAAACGAGAGTATAAAAACAAGAGGACGAGAAGAAAAATAAGAGTGTAAGAGAGAGACGGTCGCGAAACAAAGAGTGAAAAATATAGGAAGCTACGTCCCCTTTTAAACAAAGAGAGTCTCCGTCTTTTGTTTTGTATTTTCAGGTGACTGATCCTTATTTATTTCTTTGAATTTATAAATTCATTTCTTGAAAATGTTGGAAATTATAAAATGTGGATTATGAAAGTCATGTCACACCATGATATTTATAAAAAGGAAGAAAAATGTCGTTTGAAGTATACTTGTCATGTGAAATCCGGATCAACCGTTACTACCTTTGTTATTATTTATAAATGGCACGATCAAGCATTTGTTGAAATAGTTTATGCATTGATTACTTGGGAAGATGGTTTGAGAAATGCTTTATGAAAGCAATTGCAAAAAAAAAAAAAATATATGTATTGATTTGTGAACTTGATTTATGAAAGGCATTTTGTTGTGAAAAGTCATATTATAATTTGTAAAACAAATTTAAGATACAAACTCTAGATTGGTTTTGTTATCACCATGAACCCGATGAGGGCTTTTTGAGTTTGCATATTAGTTTCAAGAAATCTTTTTGTGCCAAGCCACTCACAACATAGGTTGAATGACCAAACCGAGGGGACAAATCTTGGTCACCTTCGTCACGAGACATTGTGCTATGACCATGGTTAAATATTGAGTATAGGATTGATATATGTGGAATGTACTATTGATATGTAATTGAAATCATTCAATGGAATGAAGCATTGATGTGCGTTGGAGCAAGAGATCGATTAATGAAATAGACTATTAATGGGTGATTTGAGATTAATCAATAGGTTGGATCATTGATTTTTTTTTATTTATGTGGTTGCTTAAATGGATATGACTGTATTTTACTATTCACTTTATCTGTATTGCACTATTCACTTTGACCGTATTTCACTATGCACTTTGACAAAATATAAGAAATCACATTTTTGAAATTGTACGTATATTATGTATTTGATATGAGATTATTAAGTTTCTTGTGAAAGAACTAGTATCAACACCTAGAGGGGAGTGAATAGGTGTAAAAACAGATTTTGAAGAGATGTAGCGAAAATAATTTTCTTTTAAACTGAGTCTGTCAAACAATAGACTTTGAATAAAGATTCAGACTCAAGTAAGATAATGTTAAAACAACTATAGCGAAACTCAGAAAAGTATCACATCAAATAAATTAAAGGAGTTCAGGGAAGAGAAAATGAATACAAGATTTATAGTGGTTCGGCTTAAATTAAGCCTACGTCCACTCTCCCACGCTGATAGCCTTCTAACTTGTTTTCACTATGAATCGAAAGAGAATTATAGCCTTATAACACTGACTATTGAGTTTCTATTCCTTTCACTAAGTTGCTCTTTAGTGTTTTTCTCTCTTTCGAATACAAGTTTGAGCACTTTTGAGGAAGAAATAAGTTATTTGAGAAGCTTCCGACTTTGGAATTCTAGTTTTCACGCTCCTGCTTCAAATTACTCGAAAAACCACCTTAAATACTCATCCATGCCTTTATGACCGTTGGCACTTCCCAATGAATTCTTCTAATCAATCTATTGGACAGAATCAATTAAAGAGATTTTGAGCCGTTTGAAAATTGAGACGAAAGTTTGATGATCCTAGCTGTCCATACAATCCGGATCTTAGTTTCCATAAGTAAATTCTTTCCAAATAAACTTGCCTTCCAAATTAATTTTACCGTTCTGAGATTGATTTCATCAATAATATTCAAAAAGGTAAGTGAGATTTCCAACCAGAAAGCCATATATATCTTCTTCTTCTTCTTCTTTTGTAATCCAGGGAACCTGTAAGCCGACAATCGGCGAGCAAACGCTAGATATATCTTTTTTTTTTTTTTTTTGATGACCTGAGAACTCTGTATAGCCGAGCCGGCAGGGTAAATCGGGGGCAAACTGGGCCTCCACCACAAACCCAACCGTAGGTAAGTCACGCAATGGGGACCTATGTAGTACCGACACGGACACGCAACACGTGACATGGCACGACACGACACGCCGACACGTCATTTCTTAAAAATGGAGAATTTCGACACATTCCGACACGTTATATATTAAATGTATTTTTATATATAAATACATATCTAAATAATAATAAAAATAGCCTACAATTAATTTACACGAAAAATATTAAATAATATCATTCATTATTTTATTTTGTTACAATAATACATAAAACTTAGAGGAAAAAAACATTGTTTAAAGAAAAATGCTGAAATGATATTTTTAAGTTTATTTATTTATCATATATAGCATTTTTTTATTACTTCTTTCATAGTAAAAGACTTTTTAAAAAACTAAAACAATTCTAAAAATACAAAACTGAAAAAAAAAAAAAAATTGACCCCTTGCATGTATATTTATAGCTTCTTTTATTACTTCTTTTGTGTATATTTATATTTTGACCCCATAAGTATTAGAAATTTTTAAAATTGACCCCGTGCGTGTCGGAATTCTGGACTCGCATGTCGAAGCGTGTTGGAGAGAGTTGATCACATGTCGGATTTTTCGACACTCGTTGATTGCGTGTCGGAGCGTGTCGTACACGTGTCAAAGTGTCGGACACGACACGAAGGCTTCCAAAGAGTGTCCATGCTACATAGATGGGGACGCGGGGGTTTCGAACCCCTCCCCCCTCGGTGGGGAAGAAAGCTCTAACCATTGTGATCGCCGCGGGCGGTGGTCTAGATATATCTTGTTCGTACTAAATCCCTAAAAGAAAAATAATAATCTCGAGTCTGATTATTTCTTCGTTTTTCACTTGAGTTCAATCTGGGTTTTTGTCGAGTGGGGCGGACTTCGATGTAAGATAGACTTTAAAAGAATTCCATAGAAATCTTGTATTCCTCAGAATGAAAAAAAGAATAAACAAAGAAATGTTTTGTCAATTTCAAAATTTTATAGGAGTTTTCTCAACATCTGGTAGTGCTCTTGCAAATATATATATAGTGGGTATTCGATCTACTTAGAAAAGATATGTATTGTTTATTGAGTGGTAATTGCTTACACCGCTCATCTCATATCTTTTTAAAGCTTTTTAGTTGGCAGCAAGTAAGACGAAAGTGTTATTAGCCTATTTATGGAAATATGTATTAAATGCAAATGTGCAAGTTTATCCACAATAATAATGAGTATGGCCAATATATTTGCCTATTTATACAATCCTTCATCTTTTATGGCACCATGCTTCTTTACCCTCGTTAAGTAGCCTCGCAATCAGCGCCCACATTACAAGGTCATTATGCATAAAAAAAAGACCAGAATACAAGCAATTGTTACGAGCGTGTACGATTATTTTTAATTTTCCGAAATTACGAACATCATAAATATTATCTTCACGAAATTAATTTCTTTTAGCTCCTAGTATCCTACCCACTCTTTCCTCAGATGAATAAGAAGTGCGAGATTCAACAATTATATTTATAGCCTCATCAGCAGATTTAAAGAGCCCAAAATGAATAACAAGAAAGATAAAAGAGCTTATTACTTGTGCTGTAAAAATCAACCCACATTTATGTCCGCGACCGTACATGAAAGAGCAAAATCTTTAAAAACTTCGCATTAAGAACTATTGATTTCATGCAAAAAAATGTAATTAAACGAGAACTATAGACATATACTCATCCATTCACTGTCTCCGAATTCGGATATCTCCTATTTCTTGCCCCATTGATAGGTGGAAAAGGTCAGTTTATTTATTTTGTTGAAGCTGTCGACTTGCTCGATGGAGAGCTGTACAAGTCACAATTGCGAATCATAATGTCCGCACATTACAATTTGTTTGATTGTCTCTTTCCATCACCTTCCTGTCAAGTTGCCCATAAGCTAATAGAAAGCTGACAATAAAAAAGCGCGTCATGAGAGTAGCCATGAAAAACTAAAAAAAATAAATATAGGAAGCGTCGACTATGAGTCGAGAATAAAAGATTGCAAAAAAATTGATTTGGTTTCAAGCCAACTCCAAGCCATCTTAATTTGAATGTCTGACTTCACTGCCATCTTTTTTTCCTTTTTGGTCTTAGGCAAGGTACATTTCTAGGGCGCATGTAAATGTTGCTGTCCGAATGCCTCATCCGCTGTCCCTGAGACGATCTGTGATCTGACAAGGCTCAGGCGCAGAAATGGAAATTGGATGAAGAACATGTGAAGCATACATAGTTAATACACAAGTAGAGTGAACTCTTATAGTTCAAAACAACAACGATTTTTTCTCAATGACGTGAATTATTTTCAATAACAACTAATGTTGAGCAATTTTGTTTTTTCTCAAGAAGATTGCCTTGTATATATTTCGTTTATATCACTATTTAATCAAGACAATAACGAGAGATGGTCGGACAAATTGAAGTCTATGTAAGTAAATGAACTTGTTCTACGACTTTATGTAGAGTAATATAAAGTAATTTGCATATAGCACGAGATGCTAAATTAAGAGACAATTTGCCTTAAAACGAGATCATTGCCCCTGCGGATACAGCCTGCGAATCGAACCAAAAGTGAATGGTAACCCAAAGACCATTTTCCTTTTTCTCATTTATTTTTGCTTCCAAAGTTAACCATCAATACAACATCAACATGCACGTGATCTGCATCATACGTGATGTATTTCAACAACTGAGGAGATTATCAATGCCCTGACTGAGAAAAAAAAAATTAACTTGTACATTTGATAAATACATCTCAGTACATTCCCTCTCCTCTGTCTCTTGCAGTCCCTTCATTTTCTCTCGTTTTCTCTCTTTCTCTCTCGGTTTGCTTCTTCCCCCTTGGCCTGAGCGTTCTGCATCCCAGAAAAAAGAGTGCCTTCACATCAACGTAGCTCCTCTCTCCATTTTTCATGCTCTCCGAGTATGTTGTCCTTATTTGTCAAAAACATGGCTTCTGGCCTTCCTGTAGCATCGAGGACCAGAGCCCGTACAACGAAGGAAGACTCCTTTGCCGAACGTTTCTCCAAGACGGAGCCTGGAAGACAGAAGGGCGAATCTTCGGGGCCAAAGTGCAGAGGCAGATCTCGAAAAAGAGTCTCGCCTGGAAGACAGAAGACCGAATCTTCGGGGCCAAAGTGCAGAGGCAGACCTCGAAAAAGAGTCTCTTCTATTTCGGGTGCTTTGGGAGGCCGAGGCGGAGGCAGTGCCGGTGATGACAGCCATGAGGTCTTTGTTATTACAGACGGTGAAGATGCAGTGACAAACCTATTTCCGTGAGCGGAAGTGGTGAGGAGAAAGAAGAGTCCGGCGATTACAGACCTCAGACAGCACGAAGGTTTGAGCCTAACCGGGTTTTTCATAAATGTAAAAAAACTGCTATTGTTGCTGACGGTAGGATTGACTCTGATGAAGAGGACAGCACAGACTTTGAGTCTGATGAGAGTGTAGGTGGCCATGAAAATGGGAGGTTTAGGGGTGACAAGTTCTTGTATAATGCCTGTTCTGATGATGACTTGCTGTGCTCCGATAAGGAGAAAGCTTTGGGCGAACAGGGTGAGGGAAATGGCAGAAGTTTCAAATCAAAGAATAATGATTTTTTTGGTCGGTCAAAGAATGATGATTATGCGCCAAATGTGTCCCGGAAGAGGACTCCATCAGTTACTGATGATAGTCATGAGACCTATGTTAGCTTGGATTGTTTGTCCTCTTCGTCCACGAGATCAACTGAGGCTGACAACACCAGCGATGAGGATTTCATTGCAAATGTGTCAGAAAGCTTGAGCGCAGATGGAGAAACTTCTTCGGGCACGGAAGAGTATGTGTCTGGCACTGAGTGTGAGGATATTCTTGAGATAAGGAAGAAGAGAAAACACGAGGACGAGTTGAGTAGTTTATACAGGGCAAGGGAAACTACTAGGGAGCTTGATATTGAGTTGATTGACAAAGCATAAAAGAAAGAGGATGTGGAACGTAGAGTTTCGTGGGTCAATGAATGGTTGCACGATGATGTGGAGGAGGAAAAAGAGGAAGAAGCGATTAACGTTGAGCATGATATTGAGTGCATGAATAATCCAGTGATTGATGATGTGAGAAGGAAAGAGAATGTAGAATTTAGAGTGTTGTGGGTCAATGAATGGTTGCTGGAGGAGTTGAAAGGGGAAGAAGTGAATAATGCTGAACGATTAAATGCAGACATCGACTGTCCTTCCAATGATGAGAACGGAAGAGTGCAGGAGAAAAGATATAGGAAGCATGTACAGTCAGACTTTGATTCTGTCATTAGACACGCGACTTCCTCGAAAGTAGAAGGTCAAAAGGAGAGGAATTCAGGCATGTCCTGTAGCATCTGACAACTGCAAAAGAAAAGGAAAAATGAGGACTGCAGCAGCGAGAAAGCATTTGTGAACAAAAGTGCTGAGCAAGAGCAAGAGCAAGAGTCACCTTCTCATGGTACTATGGAGGAAGAGAGAAAGGTAATTAAGTTGCCTGGGGAGCAAGCCACGGGAATAAGAAGCGGTGCTGAACCTGTGATGCAACTGAGGACAGCCAGTGAAACCTTGAGCAAGCCATTAAAGGTAGCCAACAGAAATGCTGCGAATGGTTCTATAGGCCACCATTGCCAAAGTAACGAGGAGGCTGTGAGGAATGATTGTAGGGGCAACTGGGAATCCAGAACTAGGAGAGAGAGAGCTTGTGAATCAAGGGAAAATATGTTATCCGAACTCGCCGATTGCATATGGGGGAAGGATGAGATTCTTCAAGACAATATACAGAAGGAAAGTGAGAAGGAGAAACAGTTTGCAGGTGACTGTGCCGTGGAGGAAGAGAGAAATGAAAGCACAGAGGGGTTCGAGACTTTTGGCACAACAGCCAGCAACATCAAAAGAGACTGCTCAAATAATATGTACGAGCTGAAGAAAGTCGGTCAAATCATGACTAAGTCAGATGAAGAGGGTGTAGGGGTGCATCAGGAAAAAGTGAGAGAAGATTGTAGGAGCACCAGCGATTATCACATTCGCTGGGAGAGATCCGGTAGTTCGAAAGAACTCAAATATTTCAAACGTCCTGCTCAGAAATTCAGAGATAACAAAGATGATGCTGGTCAGAAGGAAGTTGTGTGGGAGACAGCAAGTAGGATAGAGCCAGAGGTGGAAGTGCCTCTGCTTCCTGTGAAGTTCTTCTGGGGAGATGAGGAACCAGAACCGGCACCAAAATCTGAAGCAGAGAAGGAGATGGACAAGATGTGGAGCCAGATGGAATTTTATCTTAGAGCTGGTGAAATTGGTTCTTCCGGACCCCTGGTAAGTTTCATGACACCGGCTAGCAACCTAAAGGCACATCAAAGATGAGTGGGTTTTCTCAAAATGCCGTCTTAGTTATGTTATCGACTGTCACTTCCCTGGATTAACTGTTTCTCTCACTGCCATCCTCAATGTATGTCTATGCTCTAGAATCTTCGAAAACCACTGTTTCCTTATCTTTATTTTTTTTTTTTCCTTTTATTCTGTAGGAAAAATTCTCCATTGAAACTTCAGGCACAAAAATGCCACTCAACAGAGGGAATCTGTCTTTGTCTGAAGAGGATTGTCTTCAGCCTTCTGGAGATGACTCTGACAAACTCTCTCATCAGAGCGGCTCTGTTTTGGATCTCATGACAGCAGTAAAATGTATCCACACCAGCTGGAGGGATTTGAGTTTATGTGGAAGAACATAGCAGGGTCTACTAATCTAAAAGACTTGTCTAACTCTGAGCCTAACGACATTGGTGGGTGCATCATATCTCACGCTCCAGACACAGGAAAGACTTGCATGACCATACTTTTTCTGCACACGTATGTCAGACTCTTCTCCAATTCCCAGCCTGTGGTTATTGCTCCTTCGAGTTTGCTTCTCACTTAGGAAGAAGAGTTCAAGAAGCGGAACAAGAAATGGGACACCAGCATTTTATTCCACAACTTGAATAATCCGGAGTTCTCTGGGGCAGAAAATCCAGAAGCTGTGAGAATGGTGGAGGCAAATAGCCACCTCAAGCGATGTAGCAATGTGATGCGGGTGATCAAGGTCTATTCCTGGAGTAAGAACAGCAGCATATTAGGCATAAGTTACAATCTGTATGAGAAGCTTGCAGTACACAATAGGAAAGGCACAAAGGATCCAGTGAAGAAGGCAAAGATTGAAAAGAAAGATGAAGAGATGAGAAAGATTCTTCTTGATTTGCCGAGTGTAGTGGTTCTTGACGAAGGGCACACGCTGAACAGGTCTCTATGCCGGTCGGCCTGGAGCAAATGGCAAGGAGTTGAGAGAAGAGACTTAGTGGGAACAAGTGGAAATAATGCTGAAAATAAAAAATTCAACACTCACGATTAAGCATGTTTGAGTTCGATATTCATTGAGGTTCATTTGAGTTAAAATTCACTTGGGATATCAAATAAAGGAGTTTCTTAAGTTTATTCAATAAGAAAAGATTACTGAGATAGTACTGAGTGCTGCGGGTGAACATATCTCTTGTCTCAGCCTCTCTTCAGGCCATGCTTTTTCCTGAAAAAAATATAAACAGACAAAGCTGTGCCAAGCTTTTGTAGAGAAGTAGAAATCACGAGGAAAACTAGAAATATACTCCAGAATCTGCTGCTTTATACAAACTATGATCTGGGACGTTCAGTCCTGAATCAAACAACATTGTGGAAAATTAGAAAAGACCAGAAAACTAAATCAAAATTTACACTCGAACAAGAATCAACTTCAGATCAAGCTGCCGCTCATGCTCACAAGACCAGTCATGGGCTGGCGTCAGAGTCAAAGTTCTCAAAAGCATTGGAATCCTTTGGCGGTAAAGTATCTGATCAAACATATCCTTTAAGTTTTTGCTGGAAGTCATCTCCTCCAATATTCTGTCTTCAGCAACCAGACTGGACATTGTTCCATCACCAATTTCCTTGTCAGCTGGGGAGAAAAACAGCTTGGACAATCTCTCCTTCTCCATCTGTTGGCTGAACTTGTTACACTTTGTGGTTCCTTTTGTGATCAGATGGTAGGTATAGACTACCTTCTCCTGGCCAATTCTGAAGGCATGGCTGATTGCTTGCCTCTCAACCGAAGGATTCCAAACCATGTCAAGCAAGACAACTCTTGATGCTCCGACTAGACTTATGCCCTCAGAGCAAGCCCTTAGTCGAAGCTAACATTACTCTTGCTTGGCTCTGTGGGTTGTTGAATTTTCCAATCAAACGTTGGCATTCCCTCAGATTGAGGCTACCATGCATGTGTAGAAGCTCTTTTCCTTGGGAGGACCACTGGAAAGTCAATCTCAGTTGGTCACTGATGAAGGACAATGGCTCTTTGTATTGGCTGAAAACCAGAACCTTCTCACCGAGTGCTTCGCTGAGCCGGATTAACTCCACTAAGAACCTCGTCTTTATCCCAGCATCTGTGTTAGTCTTCAGATCTTCAAGCTTCTGACGCTCATGACAGATGAGAGGTTTTTCATTCACATATGCATTGCAGCTTAGGATCAGAGAAGGGTGGATGCAAGCCAAAGACAGCTTGAACTCATACTCAAACGTGCATTGAGATCTTTGAATGTTCTCGACTATCTTCTTCTGCCTATCCCCTGGGTTTAACACCACTATGCACTCTTTTATACCAGGAAGATTCTCTTTAAGAATGCTCCCTTTGTGAACATGAACAAACGGAGCCATGATAGACTGGAGATTCACAACTGCATCATCAGCCACTTTGTCAAGTGGCTGAGCAAGGGAATTGATATCATCTGTTTTAGCTCTTTTCCACTGTGTTGTCTGGCAGAATTTCTTGAGACTCAGGGGTAGTTCATTGGCCATTGTGGGTCTCACTAAGCACAAGGTGTTATAGAGCTCTAGAAAGTTATTCTGGAAAGGGGTGCCCAAGAGGATGATCCTCTTCTCAGTCCGAAGTTTCAGCAGAAGCTTCCAAATGCTGCTCCTCTGGTTTCGCGGCGTGTGCCCTTCGTCAAGAACCACTACACCCGGCAAATCAAGAAGAATAGTTCTCATCTCTTCATCTTCCTTTTCAATCTTTGCCTTTTCACTGGATCCTTTGTCCCTCTCCTATTGTGTACTGCAAGCTTCTCATACAGATTGTAACTTATGCCTAGTATGCTGCTGTTCTTACTCCAGGAATAGACCTTGATCACCGGCATCACATCGCTACATCGCTTGAGGTGGCTATTTGCCTCCACCATTCTCACAGCTTCTGGATTTATTCAAGTTGTGGAATAAAATGCTGGTGTCCCATTTCTTGTTTCGCTTCTTGAACTCTTCTTCCTAAGTGAGAAGCAAGCTCGCAAGAGCAATAACCACAGGCGGGGAATTGGAGAAGAGTCTGAGATACGTGTGCAGAAAAAGTATGGTCATGCAAGTCTTTCCTGTGCTTGGAGCGTGAGATATGATGCACCCACCAACGTTGTTAGGCTCAGAGTTGGACAAGTCTTTTAGATCAGTAGACCCTGCTATGTTCTTCCACATAAACTCAAATCCCTCCAGCTGGTGCGGATACATTTTACTGCTGTCATGAGATCCAAAACAGAGCCGCTCTGATGAGAGAGTTTGTCAGAGTCATCTCCAGAAGGCTGAAGACAATCCTCTTCAGACAAAGACAGATTCCCTCTGTTGAGTGGCATTTTTGTGCCTGACGTTTCAATGGAGAATTTTTCCTATAGAATAAAAGGCAAAAATATAAAAATAAAAATAAGGAAACAGTGGTTTTCGAAGATTCTAGAGCATAGACATACATTGAGGATGGCAGTGAGAGAAACAGTTAATCCAGGGAAGTGACAGTCGATAACATAACTAAGACGGCATTTTGAGAATGGATATAACAGTAAAAGCCACAGTACTTGGTAAACCAACAGAACTTACAAAAGATGGTAGAAATGGTGGCAAGACATATTTTATCTCAAGCACTATCTGATCACAGAAGAGGCAAATTAAACCAATTTCCTCATCGCAAATGAGCTCATGCTTTCCTCCTGGACAAAGGGTGGCTTGACTAGTTTCAGTTTCCTCCTGAAGAGAATCACAAGAACGCTTTTAGAACAACTAAAAATGCAAGAAATCTCTATGAAATTATGCTGTCAGTCTTATTTGCTACTTTCCTATAGCTATTTGCCCTAGAAAAAGGACCACTTGTAATTGCAAGAAAAATATATTGCTGGTGTCATAACTGCTGGTGTCATGTTAATAGACTTCCTGTGTGCCTCTGCGAGAGAAAAAGCGAGAGAGCGATGGATCGGAGGGAGAAGGCTTTGACGGGGATACTACCAGCAGTTATGATTCTCTCTCATTCGGTCCGATTTGGTCGATGGCGTTTCTGATTCTGTTCGTACTGATTGCTCACATTATTATGGTGGAATCGGTCCTCTGCTTGCAGTTCGACCCAACAAATGCTAAAAATCGTCTAGAATATTACGTATCTTCTTTGACATGAACGATTGAACCGCTGAATTTTGAAAATCAGGAGATTCTATCCAAACTCCAAGCACTATCGATATTGTATGCTGGGCCTGTTTAGTAGCTTTGCTTTCTCCTAAAATTTAAAATATTATTTAACTTTTGGAAGTATAGTCGAAAAAAGTAGGCGTGAATTCATGTATCGTCATTTGAGTGTTACGGATGTTTTGAATATTTGGATTTAAAAATTGTAAAAATGCATGAATTATAAGATTCAGGTTTAGGCCACTTGTTAGATAAGGTTCGCCTCCATCGATGGTCGGAACCATAAGATTATTACTATTTTTTTGCCAGATGCATCAGAGTTGGTCAGGAAAACTATATTTATTGAGGTGGTTTAGTTTATTTGATTGGACATGAACCATCTCCATTCAAGTATCAAATATTCTTGAATTTTAGAGGTACAGATTGGGAATCTTGGTCTTTGAAGATGGTGAAGAACTCCATATCGGAGAACAGATGCGGTCGGAGCTAAAAGAGGCCATCTTGGAGTCGAGGATCTCAATAGCCATCCTCTCCATGGATTATACTTCCAGTAAATGGTGTCTCAGGGAGTAATGTGGGAGTCTGGAATGATAACTGAACAGACTATCATCCCGATTTTCAATGACGTTAGTCCCTCTGACGTAATACACCAGGCTGGGGATTTTGGAAGGACCTTCAATCTACATGAGAACGCGGCTGGCGTCAACTCAGATACCGTCGAAACACGGAGGAAGACTCTTCGAAAGATCGGGGGATTACCCGGATATAGTGGGAAACTGTATAAGGGGTAATGCTTTTACTTCTGATTTCCTTTTTCTTTCTTAGATAAATGGAAAGAAAGAAGTGTAGGATTATGTGAATTGAACCCACCTTTTTTGAGTAAATATACACGTAATCATGTCCGTAAAGGGTGAAGGGTGACCCAGCTCTAACCGACAAACCAGTTGGAATTGATTTTCATGTTCAAGAGATGATGAGAAGCTGGGCGTTGCCCACAGCGAGAGACCGGCGAGCGAAGTACGTGGAGAAGACATACGCGTGGTTGGAATGTGCAATGTGCCGGTTATTGGAACGACTACACTCACAAAAATTGTCTTTGACCAGATGCGTTACTTATTTAATGCATTTAGGTTACTTCTAGGTATTGGTTCGGAAGGAGTGCAATTTTCATGAGTATGTTGATTGCTGACATTCGAATGCGAAAACCACATTGCTTGAATCTTCCAATGAATGAATCGAAGAAATGGCAAGTCTATGTTGTATTGCGAGAGTTCTCATTGTGCTTGATGATGTGGATGAAGATGAACAAATTAAAGCATTAGTTAGGAACCTAAGTTGGTTTGATCTTGGAAGTAGGATCATTGTGACAGTAAAAAGAAAAAAAGAAGAGAGGTTTTAAATGCTTTCGACATTGGAGTTGTTGATGGTTAGACTATTGAGGAATACAAGCGTGAACCAATGAGAGATGACCATGCTCTTCAACACTTTCGCGAGCATGCTTTTAAAGGGAAAGCGCCAGAAGGCGTTTCTGTGTATGATTCCTTGTCCGTAGACATTGTCAAAGCTGTTGGGGGCTTCCTTCGGATGTTGTCGATCATGCTTCAGAATTAGGCGACCATGTGGATATAGATGTCCGGAAGAGTACCTTGGAATAATTGCAAAAACACCCACAAGATAGGCCCTCCATTCAAAGTATATTTGGCATCAGAGCTGGAAAATTCCATTGAAGACAACCAACTCACGATCCCAATTCAAGGCCCATCAATTAACCAAAGCCCACTTATTTGCTAAACAAGCAAACAGAATAGATTTTGGCCCATTCAAGGAGCATAGCATGATCCAACGGGTCCAACGGGTCCAACGAGGAGTTTGAATGCATTGCTCAAATCTTGATGCAATGCGAGGCTGGAGGGTTGAATTTTAAGTTTTCATGTGTTTTGAATTTCTTATGTCTTTAATGCGTCTAGTTTCTGCGTGTTTTAAATTTCCTATGAGTTTAATGTTTACTAGTTACCACTTTAAGTATGTGGCACATTCTCCACATAAGAATTTAGAATTGAGTTTAATAATATATGAATCTTTTTTCTCAAGTGAGTGAATGGTTCTTTATCCAATTCTTTGGTGACAAATCTTATGAGTTCTTTATCTTGAATGATGAAAGACTCCTTTATGCTTTTACTGTTGTGCTCCATCTATCTCTAATTTACTTTCCAGATTCCATCAAACGCTTTTAGCTTCTTCTTAGTCTCATCGTGCATCAGTCTTAAATCTTTAGATGTACATATGTAGCATTGACAATTGAAAGCAAAAGGAGGGTGATTTATTTAAGTAAAACGAACAAGCAAAAAAAAAAAAAGAACTAAGGCTCCATTTGTTCGCGGAAAATGTAGTGTTTTTAAAAATATTTTGCGAAGCTATTTTTCAAAAAACGATAATATTTTCCTGTTTTTAGCGAAACTTGAAGATGAACTAGAAAATATTTTCTACCGTTTGATAAGGAAAATCTTTTCTTCTATGCAGTCCTTTCAATATTTTTATTATTTTATTATTTTATTATTTAAATCCATTTTTAATTATTTTTTCTTTTTCTTTTTTCTTCTCCTTCCTTAGTTAGTTGCTGGCCACAACGACGACTGGTGATTGGCCATAGGTTAGCTTGAGCCTTGCCATAGGCCGGTGAGGCTTGAGCCCCGCCCAACTCGCGGTTTTGACGAGGCTCGGGCTTGCTTGGCAGCCTTGGGCAAGGCTTTGCCGGATCAATCGAGGCTCTACCTATGGCCAGCAATTGCCTAGGAAGAAGAACAAGAAAAAGAAAGAAAAGGAAAATAAAAAAACAAATAAAACTCGAATTTTCAAAAATATATAAAAATAAAAAATAAAAATAAAAGTAAAATGTGTTTTGTGAAAAAAAGTGAGATGAAAGAAGATATAGAAATTATTTTCCCCTACTTGAAAGGTGGAAAATATTTTTCTCTATTTTAAAAGACTTTTTTATTGACAAAAAATGTTTTCCTTGACCGGTTGATTTTTCATGAAACAAATGGAGTCTAAGCGGAATATATAGGCTAACACAATAAAAACTATATGCAGTAAAGGACTCCCCATGATAAAGTACTTGAAGTGAGATATATGCAATAAAAATATTCGACAATGGAACAAATTTCATGCTGGAGTACTGAAAAAGCCTACAATTTGCGCAATCCAAAGTGTTAGAAAGTCTATTCTAGAACTTGTGCCTTCATGATATTATTGAATTGAAAATTTCTCGAGGCCAAGAAACTTTTTCTCACAAGAACCTCTCACTAAGAGCTAAAGACGCATTTCAAATGATATAGTAGTGACCTAGACACATAAGTCAATATAAGCCAAACCTTTAAATTCTCAATCATAAACAAATCTATGGTATTTTTACTCTCCTCAAACTATCCATTTGTTTGAATTTGGCACTTATCCTATATATTCGACTTCGATATGTCAAGCAATGTTTCCAGTAAAGGACGCTTGTAGATGACCAACACAATAAAAAAAAAACTCTAGTTTGGCAAGACCCTCAACAACCTGCAGCCTAGAGCACACATAGATGCGCAAATGGTGAAGGTTCTTCAAGCCCGATGTACCATTTAACTTTTCCATAGCTTGCACCCTCCAATATGGAAGTCTTGCAATGATAACGTACCTACGACTTGAATCTCAAGTAGGTTTTTGCTGTGCTTCACTTGAAGTTTTCCAGGTGCACAAAAGGTGACTCACTCAAAGAGGACTCTGATTGATTGTAGACCCTGAGAGATCCTACCTCATTGCATCCTATCCTTTCAATTGAACTATTTTTGCTCTACCGAATACATGAATTCCAAAGTCGACGCGTGAAACTACTGTTTGATCAGGATTCTGACTGAAAACAACACTACTCCATTAGTTTCACATATCATGCGTAACGCGTAACACTTGTTCCCTGAATCCCCTAAGGAAATAACACTTTGCCTTTCTTCTCAAAACTAAAAATAAGACGGAGACATTTAAAATGCCTAGTAACATGCTGCTACAAGTGCATGACTCGACCCCAGAGTTACCCGACTGCAAGCCTTTCAATGCGCTCAAAGAACCGAGCAAGCACACCAACGAAAACATCTAAGATATTTTTACCATGTTCTCATTTAGCAGCATCAAGAATCAGGTTCTGCCTTTTTCAGCTTGCCGTAGTTTCCGAATCTTCGGGATACAGCTGCATCAGATAATGTATTCCACACCTACAGTTTGCCAACCATATAGGAGTCATTAATATAAACGTTGAATGGAAAATTGCAAGAAGTTACAATTGCGAATGAGAAGATGGCCGAGGTCTCCACTTGCTTCAAGTCCCCCCTTTGAACCTCCAATGGCAAGTAAAAAGGGACTATCCTCCGAGAAGGAAACAGAAAAGACAGCACCTTCAAACAATGATGAAGCGCAGCATTCCGATTATCCATAACAGTTTACAGTTGCAATAGAAATATAAATCATGAAAAACAAAGGAATATTCATAAGAGTCGGACTTTTTAACAGCTAATTCCTAATTCGCCTTCTATGTGTAATTTATTGAGCAACGAAAAGGAATTGATTTAATCAATAAAAAGGGGAAAAGCACCAAAAGTTCTAAACCTATTGCATTCGTACAAATTTAATCATAAAATTTTCATTGGTCCAATTTAGTCTTAAATATTTTTACATTGGTACAAATTTAGTCCATTCAGCTAATTTTAGCGGTGGCGCTAACGTGGACGTCGACCGAATGTTAATGTGGCAATTTTAATAATTTTTTTATTTTTCGATTTTCTAAATTTTTTCCTTTTTCTTTTATTTTTCCTTTTCTTTCCTTCTTCTTCCTCTTTGGACTTTCCTCGCAGAAGGAAAAAGGAAAAAGGAAAAAAAAAATAAAAATAAATTATTATTAAAAAATTATCGTTAGGGTTTGGGCATCGGCCGTCGTCCATATCAGCCACGAGTAAAGCCAAAATTGAATGAATGGACTAAATTGAAACAAAATTGAAAAATTTTATGACTAAATTGATTTAATTAAAATATTTAGAATTAAATTGGTACGAATGTAATATGTTTAGGATTTTTTTGATACTTTTCCCCAATAAAAGGTCCTTGCTTATAAAGTTTTACAATTCCAAAAAAAAAAAAAGTTTCCTTTTTGAGGATGTTGGGCTTAATTGGCGGATACTATAATTACGAGGAAAAAAAAAAAACCTCTTTATCCTTTGTCATTGAAAACTGCTTGGTCATAGTCAAGGAATGAAACTTTCCATGTGAATTAGGTGCCTGGTACATATTCCATTATTTAGAGTATAAAATTATTAGATCATTTAATATGATTTTGGATCACTACATGATTAATGAGATTAGCTAGGCTTTTGAAAAAAATGTGATTGACAATGGCCTAATTTCAATGTTATCTGTGAAAATAATTCATTATCATTCAATGTATAAACAGTCATATCTACTCAAATAATTATGAAAAAAAGCCGTTGGTTACCTCACTGTTATTTTAGTAAGGGGATTTTTTTGACTTTTTGTGAATATTTGAAAGTCATTGATTACCGACGTGCGGGCCTGAGTGCCATAACTTTGGCGAAGGGACACTTAAGTCTGGCGCATTTTAAGAAAAGTGGGACACTTTGAGTGCCATCTCCGGCGAAGTTGGCCGGAAATCATACGTGGCATTAAAATATTAATATTTCTCGCTGATGTGTTTCGTCGGAGAATGGTCGGCTCGAATTCGGCCAAAACGACGTCGTTTTGGCATCATTTGAATTTTATAATAATATAAAAATTATTTAAATTAAATTTACAATAAATTTATTTAAAACATTTTAAAAAATTTAAAAATTTAGAAACTTTAAAAAATTTAAAAATTTAGAAACTTTAAAAAATTTAAAAATTTAGAAACTTTAAAAAATTAAAAAAATTTAAAAAAAAAAATTAAAAAATTACAAAAATTACAAAAAAATTACAAAATTTACAAAATTTACAAAAATTTTACAAAATTTACGAAAAATTTACAAAATTTACAAAAAAATTTAAAAAATGTTACAAAAAAAATTTAAAATTTACAAAAAAATTTACAAAATTTACATAAAATTTACAAAATTTAGAAAAATTTTAAAAATTTTAAAAAATTAAAAAAAAATTATAAATTAAAAATTTACAAAAATTTAAAATTTGCAAATTTTTTAGAAAGTTACAAAAAATTTACAAAATTTATAAAAAATTTACAAAATTTACATAAAATTTACATAACATTTAAAAAAATCAAAAAATTTACAAAAATTTTTAGAAAGTTACAAAAAATTTAAAAAATTTACGAAATTTACAAAAACTTAAAAGTTACAAAAAATTTCAGCCCTCACCGCCTCCTTTTTTTTTAATTATTTTTTGTAACTTTTTAATTTTGCAAATTTTTTTAATTTTTAAAATTTAAAAATAAATTTATTTTATATTAAAATTAATTAATTTATATATTAAATTTTTTACCATGTCGGCACCAAATTAACGTCGTTTTGGGTGTTGGCCAGATTAGAGCACTTAAATCGGCCAAAACAACGTTCTTTTGGTATAAGTTGAATTTTAATATAATAGAAAAATTAAGTAAATTAAATTAAATTTAAAACAAAACAATAATATAATTTATTTTTATTTTAAAAAAATGTAGGAGGAGGAGGAAAGGCAGCCAACGGCTGAGGCGGAGCCCTCGTTGCCACCGCCTCCCGCCATCGCCGGGAAGGTGGGGGAGGGTTGGCCGGGCCCGCCTCCTTTTCTTAAAAAAATTTCAAAATTTTTTTAAAATTTTAAAATTTTCTAATATTTTTAAAAATTTTCAGAAATTTTTTTTAAAATTTTCTAAAATTTTTGAATTTTTTTAACTTTTAATTTCTTTTTAATTAATTTATTTTTTTAATATTTTATAAAATTTTATAGAATTTTATAAATTTTTACAAAATTTTAAAATTTTTAAAATTTTTTATATTTTCAAAATTTTTTAAATTTTTTATAATTTTTTTTTAATTTTTAAAATTTTTTAATTTTTTATAATTTTTGTAAATTTTTAAATTTTTAAAAATTTAACATTTTTTAATATTTTAATATTTTTTTAAATATTTAAATAAATTTAGTTTTAAATTATTTTTTATATTAAATTTTTGCGCGTCAACATTAAAACGCGCCGTTTACTCACTTCGAAAAATTGACACGTCAGCGTTTTGGCGGATTTTAGCCGGATTGGCACTCAAGTGATCCATTTTACTCCGATTTGGCACTTAAGTATACATTTCGTAAGTTATAAAACTTAAATGTCCTTTCTGAAATTAAGGAACTTGAAGCGTTCTTTTGCCATTGATTACCTAACGCGTTTTCTCGTATCGTGTCTTTTGTTTTTCTCTACCACCCCTCCATCATATCTACTTAAATAATACATTGGAGCATTCAGATGCGGCTGATATTTGCTTGAGCAAGATATATGAAACCCGATTGGAAGGTCGTGACATTAAACCACCGAATAATGAAGAGGAGCTCAAGAAGTGGAAAGTGAAAGCACACAATGCCATGTAGGATTGAGACAACATTTTGCAGAGGTTGAAGACCTTTACGAAGAAATCATGGAGATGGTTCCTGCAGATCCTATCACAACAACATGGACCGATCGTTGCTCTCGGCGATCATTACTTACTTCTCTGCAACCTTCGGCATCAACTTGAGGAGCTCCAGGACGAAATCCAAATGGCCCAAGACACGGGCGACATGCTATGGCGTGTGCTGGGCTCCTTGGAGAGCCGTCTCCTCTAGATGAGTGCATTGCTTGCGATCAAGTCATTCAGTTCATCAACATTGTGCCTCTGAGCTGCTGCGATCAATCGTGGGTCCATTTGAGTGGACTTATCTGCTCTGAACATGACTAATAATGGTGAATGTGAACAGTATGGTGCAGGCCCTCCTCTAAGCCTGACTCGTGGTTCTATGTGTTCGAAGAAAACATGTTCTCTTGATGGCCCATTCATCTGAAGAAGCAAAGACCAAATAAGTACTTGGAAGAAAACTTGCGCAACCTTATCTCAGAATCTGGACTGCTGTCCGTGAAGTCACAAACGTGCTATAAACTCAGGAAACATCTACTAGGAAAATATGCACAGCAAATTACTTGTGGACACTACACAATCAACTGCAGAGAATCAAGGACATCGATCTGATATCTGGTGACGCATATTCTTGGGAAAATACAATACAGCGAATCACTCAGGGACATTACACAATCAACTGCGGAGAATTAAGGACGGTAAATCAATATCTGATTCTGTGAAATAAACTCCATTCGATATTTCTGAAGCTTGCATTTCTTAGCGCAACCTTAAGGAAAGACATACCATCATTAACAACAATGAATTAGGTCTTTAGACGGTACATATCCCCCAAGAGGTTAAATTGAGAAAGCCTTTTCAAGCAAAAATTTAAAGCTAGCGCCAACCGTCTCTGTATCAATAGAAGAAGAAGTGGCGTCACTAGCAGTAGCACGCTCCACAACTCCCCATTTTTCAGATCAAACGTTTTGTCCAGTAATGTGAACAGCAGGTAACACGTGAAGCAATAGTAAGTTAGAACCATTGCGGTCACGGAAAGTAACAGCGGCAGCCTAACAGTGAGATCTCTGGTGAGGCAAATGATCATCTGAATCGACAATAAGAGTCCAAATGTGTTGCCACTCATGAAGGCGATGTACGCAACGTCCCTGCCAAGAAGACAAGTCACCCAAGATGCATAGTATGTGAGAAAGCCTTTCGTAAAACTACTGTCTACTTTTGTTGTAAACCTCGGAGGCTGAAGCACAGCTTGGTAGGTCGTGCTCGCGATGAGCACAATGACGACCAGCAAGGCATTGCGTTTGTCACCCATCGTCTCTTTTTCTTTGTTCAAATTTTTCGATGGGGTATAAGATAATGACTGAGGAGCATTTGTGACTGGTTCCACATCTAATTGATCTTCCTCCAAGAGTAGTCTTGAAGCAAGTGAGTTTGATCTTCCTCTTCCGTGTTCAGCTACAACTTCTTTATCAGTAACAATGACCGGCTGGGTCCCTAGACTGTACATATCCCCCAGGAGGTTAAAGCAAGAAAGCTTTTCCAACCAAAAATTTAAAGCTAGTGCCAACCGCCTCTGTGCTAGTAGAAGAAGAATTGACGTCATTATCGGCAGTACGGTCCACAATTCCACGTTTATCAGACCAAACGTTTTGTCCAGTAACGTGAACGGCAGATAATATGTGAAGCAATAGTAAGTTTGAACCAGCGCGGTCATGGAGAGTAACAGTGGCAGCCTGATGGGGAGATCTCTGGTGAGGCAAATGATCATCTGGATCGACAGCAAGAGTCCAAATGTATTGCCAGTTATGAAGCCAAAGTAAGCAATGTCTCTACCAAGAGGACCAGTCACCCAAGATGCATAATTTGCGAGGAAGCCTTTCGTTGAATTATCTTCGACTTTTATCCCAAAGCTTGGAGGCTGAAGCACGGCTTGGTAGGTCACGCTCGCAATGAGTGTCGCAACAGCTAGCAGGGCATTGCGTATATCGCCTATCGACTCTTTTCCTTTATTCAAAATTTTCAAATTTGCAGCTGTTTCCCAATCTAATTGATCTTCCTCCGAGACTAGTCTTGAAGCGAGCAAGTTGGCTCTTCTTCTTCTGAGTTTGGCTCCAGCTGGTGCGTTAATTTCTCTGATCTCTTTACCATTAACAATGACGGATAGGGTCCATAGACTGTACATATCCCCAAGGAGGTTAAAATGAGAAAGCCTTTCCAAGCAAGAATCTAAAGCTAGCGCCAACCACCTCTGTGCTAGTAGAAGAAGAAGTGATATCATTACCGGAAGGATGCTCAACAATTTCACGTTTTTCAGACCAAGCCCTTTGTCCAGTAATGTGAACGGCAAGAAATACGTGAAGCAATAGTAAGTTTGAACCATTGCAATCATGGAAAGTAACAGCGGCAGCCTAATGGGGAGATCTCTGGTGAGGCAAATGATCATTTGGACTGACACCAAGAGTCCGAAGGTGTTGCCACTCATGAAGGCAATGTACGCTAAGTCCCTGCCAAGAGGACCAGTCATCCAAGATTCATAGGATGCGAGGAAGCCTTTCATGGAACTACTGTCGACCTTTGTTGTAAAGCTTGGAGGCTGATGCACGGCTTGGTAGGTGGTGCTTGCGATGAGTGCGGCGACAACCAGCAAGGCATTGCGTATGTCCCACATTGACTCTTTATCTTTGTTCAAATTTTTCGATGGGAAATGATATAATGATTGAGGAGCATTTGTGGCTGATTTGGCATCTGATTTATCTTCCTCTGAGAGTAGTCTTGAAGCATGCAAATTTGATCTCCCTCTTCGATGTTCAGCTCCAGCTTCTTTATTATCAACTAATTGGGTCCCCAGACTGTACATGTTCCCTAGGAGGTTAAAGCAAGAAAGCTTTTCCAACCAAAAATTTAAAGCTAGTGCCAACGGCCTCTGTGCCAGTAGAAGGAGAATTGATGTCGTTATTGGCAGCACGGTCAACAGTTCCACGTTTATCAGACCAAACGCTTTATCGAGTAATGTGAATGGCAGGTAATACGTGAAGCAGTAGTAAGTTTGAACCAGTGCTGTCACGGAGAGTAACAGCGGCAGCCTGACAGGGAGATCTCTGGTGAGACAAATGATCATCTGGATCGATAGCAAAATTCCAAAGGTGTTGCAGCTTATGAAGCCAATGTACACAAAGTCCCTACCAAGAGGACGAGTCACCCAAGAAGCATAGTGTGCAAGGAAGCTTTTTGTTGAATGATCATCAACTTTTGTCCTAAAGCTTGGAGGCTGAAGCACGGCTTGGTAGGTTGCACTTGCGATGAGCGTGGCGACAATTAGTAGGGTGTTGCGTGTGTCTCCTATCGACTCTCTTTCTTTGTTCAAAAGTTTCGAATTTGCAACCGGTTCCCCATCTGATTGATCTTCCTCCGAGACTAGTCTTGAAGCGTGCGAGTTGGTTCTCCTGTGTTCGGCTCCATCTGGTGCGTTTATTTCTCCAATCTCTCTATCCTTAACAATGACAGACTGGGTCCTCAGACTGTACATATCCCCTAGGAGGTTAAACCGAGATAGCATTTCCAAGCAAATATCTAAAGCTAGTGCCAACGGCCTCTGTGCCAATAGAAGAAGAATTGACATCGTTACTGGCAGCATGCTCAACAATTCCACGTTTTTTAGACCAAATGCTTTGTCCTGTAATGTGAATGGCAGGTAAAACGTGAAGCAGTAGTAAGTTTGAACCATTGTGGTCACGGAAAGTAATAGCGGCAGCCTGACAGGGAGATCTCTGGTGAGGCAAATGATCATCTGGACTGACACCAAGAATCCGAATGTGTTGCCGCTCATGAAGATGATGTACGCCAAGTTCGTGCCAAGAGGACCGGCTATCACAGATGCATAACATGCGTGGAAACCTTTTGTGGAATCAACTTCCTTAATAAAGCTTGGAAGTTGAATCACGGCTTGGTAGGTGGTGCTAGCAATGAGCGCAGCGACGACCAGTAGGGCATTGCGTGAGTCGCCCATTGATGATTGAGGAGCATTCGTTGGTCGTTTCCCATCTGATCGACGACTGTCAGCTCCTCGGATATAGTCATCGTCGTCCACCGAGACTAGTGGTGAAGAGGGCGTGGTTGATCGTCCTCTTCTGTGTATGGCTCCAGTCCGTGCGTGAATTTCTCTCATCTCTCTATCTCCTGCTCCCCTTTGTGAGAGAATTGAGACATCTAGAGGCATCAAGCCACTTCATTCGAGGCGCACGCATCTACCACCTCGTAATCGATAACATGCCAAGGAAGCATGAAATCAACCACCTGCAAATTTTTTCCATCTTCGTTTTGTACTCATTGATTTACAGATATTTAGAAAATATAGAAAATATTTTGGCATATGGTAGAGATGCCAAATTCCTAAGAAGAATTTTGCATATGGGATATCAAAATAACACCCTCACTAAAATGTAAACTTATAAAATAGGTTGATTGGGTCTAGTTTGGGTCGGGTCATAAATGATCCGACTCAAATTGACCAATTTAACCTGTTACAACCCATTTATCCTAATACAAATTTCTTGACTCGTACCCAACCCGACTCATATCGAATCCATACAAAATTTCAGTGAAATGATGTGCCATGAAAAGTGCGATAAAAAAGGGGAACCTACCTCGAAATTTTTCAGCAGCAGCAGCAGCGAGATACGAGACAATATTGCCTCAGTTGTCCTTCCGATTGATCACCTATTCCTTCTTGTGCCATGCTCCACCAACACAACGACCACGTCAAACCAGTAGTCCTTCACCGCAAGCTGAAGCGCGGTCACCTTAGGGCGTTTGTCTCTTCGACGGACTCAGGCAAAGCGGAGAGCAGTACCTTCGTGACATCGAGCTCTCCGTTCACGACCGCATAATGGAAAGGGATTCTTCTCTCCCTTCCCTTCACAAAGCATAGGTGTTGACCCCCAAAGTCTAGAGTTCCCTCGCTGTAATAACTGAGAGAGAGAGTGGGAGTCAAGGAGGGGACGAGGGGAAGCAAAGAGGAAAAAGAGATGGGAAAAAAAACAGGAGAGAAAGAGAGGGGAGAGACGTGAGTGTGAACGAGAGAGGGAGAAGAAAACAGAAAGGAGAAAAAGAGAGTAGAAAGGGAGAGGGAGAAAGAGAGGGCGAGGAAGAGAGTCAGGGAAATAAGAGAGAAGAGAGTCTTCGTAAACGAGAGTAAAACAAAAAGAGAAGAGGACGAAGAAAAATAAGAGATAGAGACAGAGACAGAGGCGGGCGCGAAACAAAGAGAGAAAAGAAAAGAGAAAAATATGGAAAGCTGACAAAGTCAAGGTGACTTTTGCTATTTGGTTGGGTATTCTCGAGCGAGCAATGCTTATTTCTTTTTTGGTTTTGTAAACTCGTGTCTTCAAAATGATAAAGATCATATATTACGAATTATAAAAGTCATGGTGTAACATGCCTTTTATAAAATTAAAAAAAAAAAGTGCTTTTGAAGCTTATTTATTGCATAAAATTCAGATTGCGCTTTTACTATCCTTTTGATTAATTTGAAATGGCATGGTAATGTATTTTTTGAAAAATAGTTTATGAGTTGAAAATTTGTGAAGATGGTTTGGGAAATTCCTCTATAAAAGGGATTGCGGAAAGGCTATATGTACTGACTTGTGAACTTGGTTTATAAAAGATATTCTATTGTGTCTCTTTAGAGATATTCAATAAGAGAGGTATTCTGTTGTGAAATATTATATATTTTGATTTAAAAATTGATTTAGTGTACGAATTCTAGATTGGGTTTGTAAATTATTGGAGAATGATATCAATGATTTGATGCTCATTATTGCCATGGGATTTTCAAGTATGAATACAATTTCATAACATTTTTGGGCTAAGCCATCGACAATTTATGTGGAGAGACTCAACCAAGAGCAATCTTAGTTATCTTGTCACTAGGCTTTATGTTGTAATCATGGTTGGATAGTGAGTATAAAATTGATCGGTAGAATGGATCATTGATTTGATTGAAATCAATCAATGGATTGGATCATTATGTGTGGTTTGAGTATGCAATTGATTAATGGAATGGCTTGATGTGTAATCTAATATTGATCAATATAACACATCATTGATGTTTATTTGATATGGTCAATTAAATGGGTATGACCGTATGCTACTGTTCATTTTGATAGTATTCCACTATCCACTTTGACTGTAACTCACCATTCATTTTGATTGTATTTAACTATTCAAACTGTATTGAAAAGATAATTTTATGTAAATTATGTTTTGGATTTGGGATTATTAAGTTTATGGATAACTTTTGTATATATGTATAATGGATACTCGGTCTACTTATAAGAATTAACTGAGCAATAGTTACTCATACCATTCATCTCCCATCTTTTTAGATTCCTCAACTAGCAACTAGTTGGATGAGAGTGTTACTAACAAGGAACTTTTGGTAATTAGATTTGGGTATGAGTTGAGATAATTGGACATGTTAAAAATGGTAGTTGTTAAGGTTTAGATAGTAGAAGTTGGAGATGTTTAAATCTCATTTTTGGTGGATTTTAGAACTCGGATTCCATGACAAACTCGCTTTCTCTATGAGGTGTGACACTCGCATTCTCAACTTCACCTCGGGCTGCCGCGATGTGCAATGGATTGAAACCATCTATGTTCACTTTTTCCGCGAACTTTGGCATCAACTTCAGGAGCTCTTGAATGAAAGCGAATGGCCCGCCCCACTAGCGACGTGGGCTCCTTTGAGAGCCATCCCCTAGAGGATGAGCCAATTGCTTCTGATCAAATCATTCAGCTCATCGACACAGTACTTTTGAGCTGCTACTTCCAATCTTTGCTCCATTTTGATCGGAACTAATGATGGTTTATATCTTCTTGGGACCCCTTAGGACTTAGAAATCTGTTAATTTATTGATCCATTTTATAGAGTTTTCTAGAAATTTTCTGAACTACAGTTTTCTTAAAGCTCATTGGTGGAGTCTTGGGGTGATTAAAAATATTGAGATAAATTATCGACCATGAAAATTGAAGCAAATATAAGTCTTGCTTGCTGGGTGGTGACATTAGATTTAGTTTTTTTCTGGTGCTATGTTGGCCACAATTTTCATTTCAAGAAGAGAACTGGCTACTGAAAATTTAGAGGTTGTTTTATTCTTGATATAATTGTGCAAATTAACAATGCATTGTCACATGGAAGAGCCTAGAATATTTTAAATGAATAAGATTAGATAAATAAATGTTCTTAAAACTAAGAGGAAAGGTACCAAGTTTGGCAGTGAAATAGATTTTAGGGTATCAAGTCCCCCGACCAAAATCTCTTATTCGTGGGGTTTGGGGGAACCAAGTCAATTATGAGCGCCACCTTGTAAATGGAATCATTTGTGCTTACTTGGCAATCCGTCAACCGCCTGAGGCAAGAAGAAAATAAAATACTTTTTATGTTTTCATCTTGGAAGGTTGTGTATACAAGAGACAAATCTCACGCATCTACCGTGCACAATTACCAAAGTTGATATTAAGAGGGAAGAAGTCAAAAAGTCCAAATATGTTGGAAACAAATAAGTGATGTTTTGAACAAACAGTTTTAATTCGTTGATGGTAATTTTATTGTAATTTTGAAGTAACCAAACACAATATGTGTTATTTTTAAAAATTCTATACCTTTTTAAATTTCTGTGATTTTTTTTTCAGTATAGTATTTCTTTATTGCAGTGAATGAAATCACTTAAACAATTTAAGTGATTAAATTATTGATAATTTAGCGACTAATAAAATATATCTTTAGCTTTGTAAATTGAATCCTTGATGAAGAAATTTCTTTATTCACAGAGTTATGATTACTTGGATCAAATTGGATAAAATTCAAGCGCTTCTCAAATATTTAATCCAGGTTGATACGTAACTGATTATCTTAATTTTATCTTGTTTGAATAGATTTGCTTATAGACATATACACATGCATGCATGTACATATATAGTAAAACGTACTAAATTCTACAAATTTTTTTTTTTAAAATTAAGCTATTCAATTTATTGTGAATCAAGTTAAGCGAATTTGAAATTAGCAAGAAAGCCCACATAAGCTATAAATATTATGTATTTTAAGTGAAACTTATCTTCTTTTATCTCTAAATTAGTAATTTCATTCAATATATTTTGTACGCTGTAACTCATTCACTTAATGTAGTAAGCTATTATTTAATTTATATTCAGTTTAAAATAACAATACATTAGATGTTAGTGCACAGGCAACGTTTTCTTAAGTTTTCTTTATGATGAGAAATCTTTTCCAACTTTATAATAATGTGAATGAATTAACGCGTTTATTGAGAAAGTTACTGATTACCTGACACATTGCGATTACTTAAATGTTATTATAATGTAAATCGCCTAATGCGTCTATTAAAAAAATTATTGGTTATCCAACCGTTTTTTTATTGTATTCTTTGTCTTTTCGATGTCTAAAGTCGAAGCGTGGAAATTGGAGAAGGCCAAAAGGTTTTGAGTGCTCTTCTTCCTTTAGTGGGGTAGTGGAAGCCGAGAAGATTTGGATCTGTTTTGATATTCAAAATGAAGATCCTTGTCTTTTTTATTTTTTTTCCCTCTTTTCTTGGTAATTTTGCTTAAGGTTGAAACTGATAGTGAGTTTTCTTTATTATATGGATACCCTGACCACGTCCGGTTTGTCTCATCATTTTCAAGATACAACAAAGAAATCTTAACTCACTTTTTTTAACATAGCATGCATATAATTTTTAATGGTATGATGGTACCATATAATGTTTTGAACAGTACTTCAGTATAGATTTCAATTTCCATTTGGACATGCTTTTTCAATATTGTCAGTGAACCAATTTTCTTCTATGATATTCCCCTACTAATTGTTTAAATTATTAATAATCGTTATTTAATGAAAGGACTACTGGGAAAAAAATTAATTTGAGGAGCCAAAACGAATAACATAGTGGATGGGGATATGATGATTGAGGAACAAACACTACCAATTTGCTTTCAAAAAATTGATTAATATTTAATGATTTTCATTGGATTATTTAAATGTACACAAGTACTGATTGGTTGTGTGTTTTGAAAACCCCAACGTAAAGATTAGCTGAGACTTTGGGTAAGGTTTTTTTTATCAATAAAAGATGGACCGACATTCTCTGGTCGCGAAAGTAATAAGATATATGTACTCTTGCCACATTCATACTACTTTGGACAATGCTAATTCAAATTTGGGTTTCCAACTGGAGAACACCGACTGAGCTGAGCTGTAGATCTTGAGAAGTCATCCTTTCACACCTTATAGAGAAGATACATTGGTTTTTGTTGTCTTGCCAATCAAATACCCAAAAAGAAAAAAAAAGTACTGTTATCTGGAATAACAGTATCCTGTTAATTTCATCCATTTGCGAAACCTAACGAACAAGGGTACTTGATTTATAAATGGATGGATCCAGTTGAATCGTACAACTCAGGAGAACGAGCAATAACATTATTGCACCATCTTTGTTTACTACTCTCTCTAATCTATCCTTTTCGCTCCTAGTTTTTAGAGTAGTTATAATTACCGGGTATAATTCAATGTCTTTTTCCTCTTCATATTTCATCAAAATAATCCATGCACTTTCATTTTCATTGGGTAATTACCCAAAATTTTGTTTTGCTGCAACCTCTCTTTTTTTTTTTGTCACAAAAAATTAAAAAACAATCAATTCACCCAAAAAAAAAAAAAGAGAAAATAATTACATGTAAATTTACCCTTCAATTTAAGCAATAATTTGAAGAGTATTCTTTACGGTAGAAGAAAAAAAAATGCGTACGTCACAAAATTGAAAGTTCTGACAAAGCTGGTCGTTACTCTGCTTATTTTGACCCGCGAGGCGTTGCCTTCTTGGCATTATCCGGTGGGCGTCCTCCATTCACTGCTTCCAGGGAGGGCCTTTCTTCTTCACTTCTAGGATCCTTCCTTGACGCGTGCTTATTACTTATTAGTATTGTATCGAAAAGCAAGAAGAAAAAAGAAATACAAGAACGTGAAAGGAAAGGAAAGGAAAGTTAGCCAACATGCGGAGGTCGCAAATTTTAAAATCGAAAGTGAAAGGAAAGTTCAAAGAAAGCTCGTCCTTATTTTTGAATTTAATCTCATTAGACTAGAATGATAGAATCGAAAATGACTTTCCATACTTTCGTGAGTCACTACTTTATAGCAACATGAGTTTAAAATGGATCTGTGAAATTGATTAGTAAATTGATTTAGCATCGATAAGGGCTCAAATCAACTATTTCGGAGCACTAACCCCCATGTAAAAAGGATCTCTCTTAAAGACCAATTTATGATGTGAGATAGAGGTAGGTAACATGTTAACTTGGGACTAATTCGCAAGATGCTGATGATTGTTAACTCTCCTGTCAATTATATCTGTGTACATTCTGACACCCATGCTTTTAGTATTTGAACATGATGAAGTGCCTTTTAACAACTCCTCAAGTCAGCTAAATAGAGACCGGGAGTACTTGATATAACTCGCATGTCATTTTGAATTTCATTCTACTTCATTTATGCATGTTAATTTAATTTAAATTAAATCATATTTACCGTAAGGAAACACCCAAATGAAAAACTACTAGACCTTACTTTTGCTTTGCTCAACTCAATGAATTCAAGTTTTTTTGCCATATTTCTAGTAATTCATTTATGGCTTTTGATTTACCCAGTGTTAAATTTTTGTCTATGCACTCGCATGATTACACATTGCATGTTAGTATTTTAAGATTAAAGTTAACTAAGACTACTTATAGAAATATTTTTTAAATAAAGAGAAAATGTATCGAAAGGGTATTAGATATTCTAGCATAACTAAATCTCCATATCCATGATATCTTGGGTTCCTTGAAGAATAGGTGAGCATCTCTAATAGGTCAATTGAAGATGGCTGTATAAAGAGGACCAGCGTAATTAAAAAGGGGTCAGATGAAAAACGGAGAAAGCTTGTTCCGTTCTTGTCATCCCTTAAATTTCCTTGTTGTGCTCTTGTATTGCCCTCAATGTTAAGAGGAAGTGTACAAGAGTGAAAGCAAAACTTGCGTTTTAATAGTGTGATTTATCATGTAGTAAAAACAATACATGCTAATTGTAACTTCTCATAAAAATTACTATTGGACTTCAGCCTGTGTTAAGACTATTATCAGGGAAAATGGATATAGGCTTGATAATAAAGCTGAACTACTATAACTTGCCGTGTGCTATTTTTAATCTATTCATTATCATTTATATCTGTTTGATAGTCGCCCACCAACTTGCTTGGTAATTTCTAGCGAAGCTCGGCCTTACTTTTCCCATTGACCAAAGAGTTCTTGTCTTCTTGGCAGTATCCGGTGTATTATCATTTTTCCATTCTCTGCTCCAATTGGGCCTTTCCTCTTCTTTTCTAGGATTCTTCCTCTACGAGTGCTTTTTCGTTGCCTTCCAGGCATTTCCTCGTTGCCCTTGCCGACCATGCTTTCAGGATTTGAACATGATGAAGTGCCTTTAACAACTCTTAAAGTCAGCTAAACAGAGACCGCAAGTACCTGATAATTTTGCCTGACGTTGTCCAAAAGCCGGTGCCTAGAAGTCAGCGGTCTTGGTCATGTATGTATACAATATAATTTTGTCATGTGTAAGGTGTAATATATACTGTTGTCCAATGTTTTTAGAGCTCCTGTGCCTCTGTGAGAGAAAGCGCGCGAGCAAACGATGGCTTGGAGGGATGTGGTTTGGTTTGCGATAACCATGGTAGTTGTGATGCTGTCTCTCACAGTGCCTCCAACTTGGTCCATGGCGTTTCTATGTGTTCTTGGAATGTTTGCTTCTGCAGTTGATAATGCTTTAAACATGATGAGACCAAAACCACGTCTTCCAATATCTGCTTTGGCTCGAGCAGTTGATGCTCCGGCTCCTGCAGGTGTTGCTCTTGCTCCAGCTCCTGCTCCTGCAGTTGTTGCTGCTGGAAGACATATTAGAAGCAAGCCGGTGAGTTTTCTCTGCATCTTTGGGATTTGCATTGTCACTTCAAACTTCTTTTACATTAATACGTTGGAATCGGTCCTCTGCTTGCAGTTCGACCCAACATATGCTAAAATTCGCCTAGAATTCTACAAATCTTCTTTGAGATGAGCGATTGAACCACTGAATTTTGGAAAACAGGAGATCCTATCCAAATTCTAAAAACTATTTATAAATAATTTTCCTTTTCTTTTTGCCGTTGGCCGGCAAGGGCTAGCTCCCAAGATTTGGTGGGCGAGGGCCGTCATGGCCTAGGCAAGGTTTGGCCTCACCAAGTCTGTGGAAGCTAGTCCTCGCTGGCCACTGGCAAAGAGAAACGGAAAAAAGAAGAAGAAAAAACTAAAAAAAATTATTAAAAAAATGTCTACATTAGACCGGTCATGCCATGTTGGATGCCCAATATTCATGTCAGCGATTTCTGGCAAAAAATGATTAAATAGACTCAATTGACAAAAGTCGAAAATGTTTAAGACTCAATTAATAAGATTGAAAGGTTTATGATTGAATTGGCAAAAATGTAGTAAGTGTAACATTTTTTGGACAATTTTCTCATTGATATTATTCATTGGGCTTGTTGACTGTTTTTGCTTTTTCCTAAAATTTAAAATATTGTTTAAATTTTGAAAGTACTATGAATCATGTATTGACATTTGAGTGTTACGAAGGTTTTGAGTATTTTGAATTATTTAAAAAAGCCAAAGTGTGCAATTTGCAAGATCGGGTGCAGTTCACTTGCTGTTTATGGTTCGCCTCCATCAGAACCACAAAACTGTGTTTTCTTTTCTTTTGTTTGGCTAGAAGCATAAGACTTGGTCTGAACAGCTATGTTTATCATGTGAAGCGGTTTGGTTTCATTAATTTGACAGATATCATCTTCAACCTCATCGTCATCATCTGGATTCAAATATGATGTATACTTGAATTTTAGACATCTAGATACTCACGACGGAATCACAGTTCACCTTTACACACAATTGGTAGAAGCAGGAATCAGGGTCTTCAATGATAGATATGACCTCAGTCCCGGAAAAGGGTGGGC